>NC_083584.1:59307389-59607389 GCF_027579695.1 Neoarius graeffei
ATGCCCCTTTTAACCTTTATGGGCAACTCAGACACGCCCCTTTTACACTTTATGGGCAACTCAGACATGCCCCTTTTATTCTTCATGGGTGACTCAGACATGCCCCTTTTACACTTCATGGGTGACTCAGACACACCCCTTTTACCCTTTATGGGTGACTCAGACACGCCCCTTTTACTCTTCATGGGTGACTCAGACACGCCCCTTTTACACTTCATGGGTGACTCAGACATGCCCCTTTTACTCTTTATGGGTGACTCAGACACGCCCCTTTTAGTCTTTATGGGCGACTCAGACATGCCCCTTTTATTCTTCATGGGTGACTCAGACATGCCCCTTTTACACTTCATGGGTGGCTCAGACACACCTCTTTTACCCTTTATGGGTGACTCAGACACACCCCTTTTATACTTCATAGGTGAGTCAGGCACACCCCTTTCACCCTTCATGGGCCACTCAGACTTGTCCCTTTTACACTTCACAGGTGACTCAGACATGCCTCTTTTACTCTTCATGGGCGACTCAGACATGCCCTTTTTACTCTTCATAGGTGACTCAGACACGCCCTTTTTACACTTCACAGGTGACTCAGCCATGCCCCTTTTACACTTCACAGGTGACTCACCCATGCCCCTTTTACACTTCACAGGTGACTCAGCCATGCCCCTTTTACACTTCACAGGTGACTCAGCCATGCCCCTTTTACACTTCACAGGTGACTCAGCCATGCCCCTTTTACTCTTCACAGGTGACTCAGCCATGCCCCTTTTACACTTCACAGGTGACTCAGCCATGCCCCTTTTACACTTCACAGGTGACTCAGCCATGCCCCTTTTACACTTCACAGGTGACTCAGCCATGCCCCTTTTACTCTTCACAGGTGACTCAGCCATGCCCCTTTTACACTTCACAGGTGACTCAGCCATGCCCCTTTTACTCTTCACAGGTGACTCAGCCATGCCTCTTTTACTCTTCATGGACGACTCAGACATGCCCTTTTTACTCTTCATAGGTGACTCAGACACGCCCTTTTTACACTTCACAGGTGACTCAGCCATGCCCCTTTTACACTTCACAGGTGACTCAGCCATGCCCCTTTTACTCTTCATAGGTGACTCAGACACGCCCCTTTTACACTTCACAGGTGACTCAGACATGCCCCTTTTACACTTCACAGGTGACTCAGCCATGCCCCTTTTACTCTTCATAGGTGACTCAGTCACGCCCCTTTTACACTTCACAGGTGACTCAGACACGCCCCTTTTACACTTCACAGGTGACTCAGACACGCCCCTTTTACTTTTCATGGGCAACTCAGACACGCCCCTTTTACACTTCATGGGTGACTCGGATATGCCTCTTTTACTCTTCATGGGCAACTCAGACACGCCCCTTTTACTCTAACAATAGAAACACAATTACAACCTTCACAATTTTAATAAAAAAAGAAAAAAAAAGATTATCAGGGTCAGTGTTAACACCAGGAGCAGTCGATCTGCAGCTCAGGGTGGCTGACCTTTAACCTTTACAGTACTTTTCAGTGATCAGAAAAGAGCTGGAACTCTCTCTGTTTCAGGTTCTCTGCCACATTTCAGTGCTTTCTGGAAAAACAGATTGAGTCCATTTTCTGTCACTCTCTCTCTCTCACACACACACACACACACACACACACACACACACACACAGACACACTTAATTTAAAGCACATACATATCTAATGTTCTTGCAACAATCAATTTTCGATTCTGAAAGCTCGACCCTCTCCACAATTTGTCCAATCAGCAACGGATCCCAGGTCGGAATTAGATTAATACCCACAATGCACTGCAGACAGAGGCGTGTGCACGAGGGACACCTGTAATAGAATTGCACCTCTTTTCTCTTCTCGCCCACTCTCTCTTTAAACATTTACACTCGTTCTCCTCGCTTCCTAGCTCCTGATCAAATCACAGAGGAGAGAAATTACATTTCTCCTGCAACGGCCATCCGACGCAAACCTCCCCGTCTGCCGGATTAGCGAATCGGGCCTCGGCCAATTCCCTTCGACAGCCGTCTGATTAAACACCAGCATCAAATAAAACTCAAAACGGCATTTTCCTTCTCTGGCTCTGAAACATGCTTTAAAAGTTTTATGTATTAGATTCAGTTGGGATGCAGCTCGATAAACTAATTCTACGACTGTGCCATCGGTTAGCCCTTAAGTCTTAAAGATTAGCTTTTTTTTTTCAATTATTTTCTCAGAAAACATGCTTTTAACCATTAAAAAATCATATTAAATCATTGCAGACAGCAATATCATGTTGCATTTTATCACAAGGTTACTCTACAGATTTTTAGGCAAAAAAAAAAAAATCAAAGACAAAAATCTGGTTAACTAGCGTTCATGCTAATGACACAAGGACATGAGGATGGGCCGGTCTCTCCTCGCAGAGCCGTAAACCGTAAATCAGTTGACGCAGGATTTAGCGCTCACCTTTAAAAAAAAATTATAAATATTAGCTGATATATTATTTAAATAATATTGGCTGGCATTGAGTGGTATATCAGATATATTCTGATATATATATGCACATGGACAAAGTCAAAGTTCTAACAATAAAAATGGTACAAGTCCAAAAAGCCTGAACAACAACCCAACTTATATAAGTTCAAAGTTACTTTTGGTCATAGTTAATTATTACATTGCAGTTGTTCATAACAAAAGGGCTTTGCTGAGTGAAGTCCATGAGTGAAGTCCTCTTGTAAAAATCTCCATCACTTTTCCTCACCTCCAAGTAGAACTTTGACAATATTTCCACTATTGCTCTCTTTTCCAGTTTTTCAATGTCCGTTGGTCTGTTTTTCTCTTGTAAATGTGTGAGAAGGTTATCCAGTGAAGTTTTGGTAGCTTTTCGGGTGTTCAGCGCATCTTTCTCTTTCAAAATACGCTACCGTTCAAAAGTTTGGGGTCAC
Source organism: Neoarius graeffei (assembly GCF_027579695.1). Lineage (NCBI taxonomy): Eukaryota > Metazoa > Chordata > Actinopteri > Siluriformes > Ariidae > Neoarius > Neoarius graeffei. The sequence goes on from NC_083584.1 coordinate 59,310,342, forward strand.
TTTGAAATGTCCTTATTTTTGAAAGAAAAGCACTGTTCTTTTCAATGAAGATCACTTTAAACTAATCAGAAATCCACTCTATACATTGCTAATGTGCTAAATGACTATTCTAGCTGCAAATGTCTGGTTTTTGGTGCAATATCTCCATAGGTGTATAGAGGCCCATTTCCAGCAACTCTCACTCCAGTGTTCTAATGGTACAATGTGTTTGCTCATTGCCTCAGAAGGCTAATGGATGATTAGAAAACCCTTGTACAATCATGTTAGCACAGCTGAAAACAGTTTAGCTCTTTAGAGAAGCTATAAAATTGGCCTTCCTTTGAGCAGATTGAGTTTCTGGAGCATCACATTTGTGGGGTCGATTAAATGCTCAAAATGGCCAGAAAAATGTCTTGGCTATATTTTCTATTCATTTTACAACTTATGGTGGGAAATAAAAGTGTGACTTTTCATGGAAAACACAAAATTGTCTGGGTGACCCCAAACTTTTGAACGGTAGTGTATATCTTCCGCTTTTAATCTTTCTCTTTAAATCTTCCGCTTTTAATGAAGCAAACCTCGCGGCCATTTTTGTTTACAAACTGTCACAGTCACTCGCTAACATGGAAGTTTTACATCTCTGACGTGTCTCTTTTCCAGTTTTTCAATGTTCATTGTTATGTTTTTCTCTTGTAAATCTCATCTCATTATCTCTAGCCGCTTTATCCTGTCCTACAGGGTCGCAGGCAAGCTGGAGTCTATCCCAGCTGACTACGGGCGAGAGGCGGGGTACACCCTGGACAAGTCGCCAGGTCATCACAGGGCTGACACATAGACACAGACAACCATTCACACTCACATTCACACCTACGGTCAATTTAGAGTCACCAGTTAACCTAACCTGCATGTCTTTGGACTGTGGGGGAAACCGGAGCACCCGGAGGAAACCCACGCGGACACGGGGAGAACATGCAAACTCCGCACAGAAAGGCCCTCGCCGGCCACGGGGCTCGAACCCGGACCTTCTTGCTGTGAGGCGACAGCGCTAACCACTACACCACCGTGCCGCCCTCTTGTAAATCTGTGTGAAGAATATATAATGAAGTTTTGGTAGCCTTTCAGGTGTTCAGCGCATCTTTCTCTTTCAAAATTCTCTCTAAAGCTTCCACTTTTAATGAAGTAAACCTCGTGGCCACATTTGTGTACAAACTGTCAGTCATTTGCTAGTGCAGAAGTTTTACGTCTCCAATGTGTCTCTTTTCCAGTTTTTCGATGTCCATTGGTATGTTTTTCTCTTGTAAATATGCATGAAGAATATCCAGTGAAATTTTGGTAGGCTTTCGGGTGTTCGGTGCGTCTTTCTCTTTAAATCTTCTGCTTTTAATGAAGCAAACCTTATGGCCATTTTTGCTAACAAACTATCACAGTCACTCACTAGCGTGTAAGTTTTACATCTCTGACATGTTTCTTTTCCAGTTTTTCGAGGTCCATTGGTATGTTTTTCTCTTGTAAATATGTGTGAAGAATATATAATGACGTTTCGGTCACCTTTCAGGTGTTCGGCACATCTTTAGTTTCAGTTTATTTCTTTAGTGCTTAAACTGGGCATTGAATTAACCCCGTCTTCTCTTTCTCCCAGCTGACAAAGAAATGATTATGTGCATGCGCAGCAGAAAAATTTTGTCATTGGATCTTTGCGTGTGACGTCATGTTGTCTTGACAATGTGCAATATTATAACAATATTGCACTCTGGTTCTCCATTGGGGAGAGTGGCGTAATACATGGAGGATAAGTGATATGATAACAATATTGCATGCCATCAATAAACCCACTAGAAGGGAATAGAACACATGTTTTTATTCCATGGAAAAAGTGGCCCATATGTATAATAACTGTTTTTATTGACGTGGAAGTGAGTCAAAATAACTTGCACTTCATCTTTCAGGCTTTACACTGATCATTAGGGCCCGAGCCCTATAGGGCGAAGGCCCTATTGTTCTTGTAAGAGTTCACTATTATTATTCTTCTTTATTTTTCTCCGCTGTTGGGCCATTTTCGGGGCGCTTGCCATGGGCGAAAACGCGCGAAATTTGGCGCCACTTCCGAGAATTGCCACCGCTACTCAGAACCAAAAGCCCACACTTGGCCGGGGCTCAGGGCCTCTATAGCGCCCCCTAAGTCGTTGTGATTTTGGCCTCCCGCATTAAGGTGCCTGGTTGCCATATAGTTTGTAGTAGTGGCATGCCATTTGGTTCGCATATGTATCTCACTAAGCCGGACAAAAATGTAATGCCAATGCATTAGCCACGCCCAACAGGAAGTGAGGTAATTTCACTTTTGTGTGAAATGCATGGCCACGAAGATGGCGCAACTCCTCCTAGACCGTTCATAGGAATGTCACCAAAATTGATACACATCATCTACAGACATGGCTGACAAAAGTTACTAAATACGTTTCACGTAGGATAAACCGTTCAGAAGTTATACGTCAATCAATTTTCACTTCAAAATTTTACATGCTAAAAAATTCATAACAAATCTTCTAATTGCTCAACACTGCTCATACTTCACACGCTAATCACTCATTGGGCTTCTGACATGTTACCCAATTTCTGTGATATTTCGCCACTGGGGGCGCTATTTTTGGGCAAAAAATCCAATCTTTCCTCAAATTTGGTCAAACTTCACGGCCACCCTCTTACTACATCCCATGTCATGTATACCACATTTTGGGAATTTTCGTCCATGGGGGGCGCTGTTTTTGGCCGACGCAATTTCTCCAAAACGGGTTTTTGGTAAATTATTCCATAATGCTTTTCCTTTACACCACTACCTTGTGATAGTGCGTTGCTGTTGTGGACACTTATTTTTCCATCTCATAATCACTCATGTACAGCATAGCGCCACCTACTGACATGGGAAAAACCAAAAAATTTATTCTTCAAAAATCTATATCTCATCTTCTGTTTACTCAATTGTCATCAAACTTCATACGCAAACTCTTCATAGCTCACCTGACATGTACGCCAAATTTTGTGCACTTTCGCCCCTGGGGGTGCGGGTTATGGCAGAAATGATATTGCAGCTTCTGATTTGTCAAACTTGGCAAGCAAACTCTTTACAAGACCCTTTTTGGGGCGCTTGCCATGGTCGACATCGCACGACATTTGGCTCCTTTTTCTTAGACTCCCACGGCTACTGAAAACCAGAAGCCCAGATCCAGGCGGGCCTCAGGGCCTCTATAGCGCCCCCTAACTCATTGTGATTTTGGCCTCCCGCATTAAGGTGCCTGGTTGCCATGTAGTTTGTAGTAGTGGCATGCCATTTGGTACGCATATGTATCTCTCTAAGCCGGACAAAAATTTAATGCCAATGCATTAGCCACGCCCAACAGGAAGTAAGGTAATTTCACTTTTGTGCGAAATGCATGGCCACGAAAACGGCGCAACTCCTCCTAGACCGTTCATAGGAATGTCACCAAAATTGATAGACATCATCTACAGACATGGCTTACAAAAGTTCCTAAATACGTTTCACGTAGAATAAACCGTTCAGAAGTTATACGTCATTCAATTTTCAATGCAAAATTTTACATGCTTAAAAATTCATAACAAATCTTCAAATTGCTCAAAACTGCTCATACTTCACACGCAAATCACTCATTGGGCATCTGACATGTTACCCAATTTCTGTGATATTTCGCCACTGGGGGCGCTATTTTTGGGCAAAAAATCCAATCTTTTCTCAAATTTGGTCAAACTTCACGGCCACCCTCTTACTACCTCCCATGTCATGTACACCTCATTTTGGGAATTTTCGTCCATGGGGGGCGCTGTTTTTGGCCAACGCAATTGCTCCAAAACAGGTTTTTGGTAAATAATTCCATAATGCTTCTCCTTCACACCACTACCTTGTGATAGTACGTTGCTGTTGTAGACACTTATTTTTCCAACTCATAATCGCTCATGTGCAGCATAGCGCCACCTACTGACATGGGAGAAACCAAAAAATTTATTCTTCAAAAATCAATATCTCATCTTCTATTTTCTCAATCTTGATCAAACTTGATATGCACACTCTTAACAGGTCACCTGACATATTTGCCAAATTTTGTGAACTTTTGCCACTGGGGGTGCTGTTTTCAGGCAACAATTTATATCTCGGCTTCTGATTGGTCAAACTTGATCAAACTTTACAAAACAACTCTTCATAGGTCCCTTGACATGTATACCAAATTTGGTGAACTTTCACCACTGGGGGCGCTCATTGCGCTGTAGCAGTTGCAGGAGAGGTGTTTACAATCATGAGGCACCAGGAGTATGTTGTTTTGGTTGCCTTAAACACACATGACTTGTGGACCACTGGGGGCGCTCATTGCACTGTAGCAGTTGCAGGAGAGGTGTTTACAATCATGAGGCACCAGGCGTATGTTGTTTTGGTTGCCTTAAACACACATGACTTGTGGGGAATGGGTAGGCAGTCGGGAGCAAGTGTTGTAGCATAGCGCCACCTACTGACATGGGAGAAACCAAAAAATTTATTCTTCAAAAATCAATATCTCATCTTCTATTTTCTCAATCTTGATCAAACTTGATACGCACACTCTTTACAGGTCACCTGACATATGTGCCAAATTTTGTGAACTTTTGCCACTGGGGGCGCTGTTTTCAGGCAACAATTTATATCTCGGCTTCTGATTGGTCAAACTTGATCAAACTTTACAAAACAACTCTTCATAGGTCCCTTGACATGTATACCAAATTTGGTGAACTTTCACCACTGGGGGCGCTCATTGCGCTGTAGCAGTTGCAGGAGAGGTGTTTACAATCATGAGGCACCAGGAGTATGTTGTTTTGGTTGCCTTAAACACACATGACTTGTGGACCACTGGGGGCGCTCATTGCACTGTAGCAGTTGCAGGAGAGGTGTTTACAATCATGAGGCACCAGGAGTATGTTGTTTTGGTTGCCTTAAACACACATGACTTGTGGGGAATGGGTGGGCAGTCGGGAGCAAGTGTTGTAGCGTTACAGACAGACTAATAGATGTCTAACAGAAGACAATCCTATGTAGCTATAGCTTGGTGACTGATGAGGTAAATACATTAATTTGGTTGGGAAGCCATGGCATAAAATGTTCTGTCCATGACAACATCTCAGCGCACCGTGTACTCTGTGTCCAATTCTGTGCTTTGTCACCATTGTGGGAGTAATGTCTCTTGCCAAAGAAGCTGTGGAAGGTATTTCGCGGGGACGCATGCCCCCGCCCCACTTGGCCGCTGGCGCAAGGGCCCGTCGAGGCCGCTTGCGGCTTTAATTCTTTTTGTGCTCCAAGCTGTCTTTACCTTTTATGGAGTTTTGTGGGTGGCGCTACATGCAAATGAGTCAGGACCATTTCAGGAACGCTCTGATCAACACACACACACAGAGGAGTACGGTCCAAATTTCTCAAACTTTTGTACTTCTACACTATTACAAATATTTTCTTAGCAAGTGATTGCTAAGAAAATCCAGTCGGATTTATGACAGATTTCCTCGTAGACAGTCACACCGAATACGTATCGCCTGATTATTTGACTTCTTTCGAGAAATTCATGCTTAAAATGAGTAAAAATGTCTGCCAATTTGAATGTCAAGCTTGAAATTAATTTTTAAAATGTCTGAAAATAGCTTTAACAATCCTACTGCACACACTTGATGTTCAAAATATTTCCGCGAGCTAAACTAGCATTTTTCCCCGAAATGCTCCTGTTTCCTTTTTCTTCTCTAAACACTAAGCAGGCCGTAATGCTCGCATGTGAGACAAAGAATTTATTTCAAATCAATTCAGTTTTACAGCTTCACAGGAACCTGGATGTTCGGTTGAGATCCGTAACGATCCGGATGAGAGTCTGTGAGTGTGGTACCGAAAAGCAAAACAGGAAGAACTTTGTGGAGAGGGAAATGGAAGGCTTGCTCCATGGTGTTTCGGTGTTTATAGATCAGGACTCTGTTTCGAATCAATACTCTAAACAGTGCTCAGTGTGTTTATGAGGTTCTTCGTAAAGATCAGATTAAACACTGAAGATTCTGCAGTCCCTCATTACTTCTCTTCTTTCTCACACTCCATCATTCTCTATCTTTTATCATGTTTGTTGAGCTCTCCATCATCTCATCACTCCCTCTTTCTATATCTGTCTCTGCGTCTCCAGCTTGCTCTGTCTCTCCCACTTCCTCTTCCTCTTCCTGTGCTGCGTTTTTGTCTCTGTTTGGCTCTCTGTCTCGTCCAGCTCAGTCTGAGATAGCGTTATTAGGATGAAGGGACAATCTCTGCCTCTCTCTCTCTCTCTCTCTGGCACAGGATGGACTGATTAAACTCATCTGCAGCATAAAAGGCATCAGGTCCATCAGTTCCTCCACAAACTTCAGGCCAAAATGACATTCATTGGCTTATGAAACTGAATATTCCTCATAAAATTCTGTGGAATTCTGTGGAACGCTCGCCGCTTGGCTTTGGGATCATGACCCTGCTGATCTTGGTATTGTGAAGCATGTGAGGGCCGTACTGTCTGACAATTACTAATATTTATTTTAAACACACACGCACAAGCTCATGTGGCTAATTTATAAGTTGATTTTCATTTTAACACGTGTGTGTGTGTGTGTGTGTGTGTGTGTGTGTGTGTGTGTGTGTGTGTGTGAAGCCTGTTTGTCAACTGACCTTCACATACATGACTACCCTCTTCTAAGCTTTCTCTCTCTCACACACACACACACACACACACACACACACACACACACACACACACACACACACTTAATCTCTCTCTCTCTCTCTCTCTCTCTCTCTCTCTCTCTTTGTTATTGATCAGTGATGCGATTGGCTGATCTCGTGCTGATCTCAGTAATGACCTGCCCGGATGCTCAGATTAAACTGTCAGCTGTCAGAGATTGATGTGCAAACTGTTGGTTTACACAACACAAAAAACATGCACCTGGAGCCAAGCTGCTGGATGGGAGCAGACAGGTGTGACACATGTGTGTGTGTGTGTGTGTTTACATACAATCTATTGATGGGGAATTTACCTTAAATAAGAATATAGTGAGTAAAATAGCTACAGTTTTTTTTTATCTAATCCAATTTTTTTTTTTTTTGGCGGCACGGTGGTGTAGTGGTTAGCGCTGTCGCCTCACAGCAAGAAGGTTCCGGGTTCGAGCCCTGTGGCCGGCGAGGGCCTTTCTGTGCGGAGTTTGCATGTTCTCCCCGTGTCCGCGTGGGTTTCCTCCGGGTGCTCCGGTTTCCCCCACAGTCCAAAGACATGCAGGTTAGGTTAACTGGTGACCGTAGGTGTGAATGTGAGTGTGAATGGTTGTCTGTGTCTATGTGTCAGCCCTGTGATGACCTGGCGACTTGTCCAGGGTGTACCCCGCCTTTCGCCTGTAGTCAGCTGGGATAGGCGCCAGCTTGCCTGCGACCCTGTAGAACAGGATAAAGCGGCTACAGATAATGAGATGAGATAATGAAATGAGATGAATTTTATATATATATATATATATATATATATATATTTTTTTTTTTTTTTGGGGGGGGGGGGTTTATGAGCCAAATGTTAGAAAATGTAGAACATCATATTTCATTATTGGGGCTTTTCATTCATAATGGGTTTAACTTCCTGTCCACAGCTGAAGTTAAAACCAGTTCAACCATGTTCAAAGACTCAACATTTATTTGTTTGTTTGCTTATTTATTTATCCATCCATTCATCCATTCATCCATCCATCTATTTATCCATCCATCCATCCATTTATCCATCCATTCATTCATTTATTTATTTCCTAAGTATATAATAAAATAGCTCTTTTCTAAATATTTATTAAAATGTATTTAATTAAGGTACATATTGATTTACAATTAAAGTATAATTCAATGAAATAAAAAAATGTATTGGAAAAAAATACAAATAAAACGACCTGATATGATGATATATATTATAAAGAACACATTAGTTAGTTTTTGGGCCACCAACTGTCAGAACAGGTTCAGTCTCTGGGGGCGGAGTCATCTCGAAAGAGGCCACACCCATTTTGATAGAAGCGTTTCATTACAGGATAAAAGAGATGAGTAAGAAGAACTTTTTTTTATTTTTACTAAAAACCCATGCCTGTGTGTGTGTGTGTGTGTGTGTGTGTGTGTGTGTGTGTGCGCACGCGCATGAGTGTGTGTCTTGGCTCACATTTCTCCTCATGTCAGCACAGTATATCTTTTCACTGACATGAAAATGAGACGTCTCCCTGGTTTTTCGTGAAAAGCTTCAATCCTTCGTTCTTCCATTCACTCAACAGCAAAAAAAAGGAAAAGAAAAGAAACCAGCCTCCTCCTCATCATCATCTCCTCCTCACATCCTGCCATCACCATCCCTCACTTGTGGAACGCCAGACCCCGGGTACCCAAAGAGCTAAATTTAAACTTTGGCTCAGTCAGGCTGTGAATGATCAGAGAGAGAGAGAGAGAGAGAGAGAGAACCACTGGGATGAAATTCATTAGCTTCTTTCGTGACCCACTAAACACAAGGGGACACTGAAACTCACACACACACACACACACACACACACACACACACACACACACACACACACACACACACACACGTGAAAAGCCTCACAGCTGACCCTCAGTCCCACTCGGGTCCCTTGACTTGATGTCTGTTTGACAAGCAGAAACAGGCCACGGCCTCAGCAACCAAACGACTGCAGAAAGCCGCCTAGGGGGAGTGTGTCAACACACACACACACACACACACACACACACACACACACACACACACACACACTCTAGCACAGTCTAATTCCCCAGTAAGATCTGGATTAATACAGTTACAGCACTGCGAAGAGTCCGACACTCAGCACAAGTGAAGAAAGAAGGCTGTAAATCCCGCCTCCTCACCATAATCTGATTCGCTAAAAGGCACCGAGTGACTGCTGCATTTTCAATACTGCGTTCATTCAAATATGTTATCGTTTCTATAGTAACAGCTCATACACAGAGACTTGCATGGTAAATGGTCCAACCAAACTAAACAAAAGCCTCATAATAAACAGATTAAATATGTGGTGTTGTTGTTGAACAAACACATCCTGCATAATCACTGACATCGTGACATTTTCTTGTTTATTCACTGTTTACTGAAGGAGTCTTCAGTGGCAGTCAGGATGTTTTCCATGATGTTAAAGTTCTCGAGACAGAGATGTTTGCTCTTTCAGGTTTCTTGGTCACAAGCTACGCTTTTTTTGTGTGTCTCATTTGTCTTCAAGAGAAACAGACTGACGTTCTACGATGTTAAATGTAACAATAAATGGACAAAAAGTGTGACATGTTAAGCTTTAATAAATATTAAATACCAGCGTTGTAGTCGAGTCACTAAGGGAGTATTCAGACCACGATAGTTCGATAGTTCACTTGCTTTGGTCCGAACCAAATTTTTTTTTTTCATTTTAGTGCGGTTCGCTTTCACACTGTACATTTTAGTAAGCGGACCAAAATCTGTCAACAAAGCCACGCGCCCTGAGGTCGTTCAGCTATTGGTCAGAGACGACACGCGCACAAAGCGTTAAGTTCAAAAGTAGTCATGGAGGCTTTCCGTGCTGTTATTCTTTTTAATGTCATCAAAGCTATATGTTTTTTCCAGTTTTTACTGTTTTCACAATTGTGCGATTACTATGCTGTTGTACAAGTAATTTATCAACGACGACGACAAAGGGTAAGGCGGCTACGGAGGATAGCGCTGATGAGCGCACATCATGTTGTGACAGTTCTGGCTCTTCACGCAATAGATGAATTTCTTTTTTGTGCTGCTAGTATCTACTGCCACTTTTTGAAAGAATGTCCCTGATTTTAATGTAGGTCTGATGGAGTTTCTTCACTTTTAGCCGACATTGTTCTGGGGAGCGCGTGAACCCCTTCTCCTTCATTTTCTCACTGAATACAGCAAACATGTCGGCATTTTTGTGTGTTCTCTCCAAAAGCTCAGATATGTGGACATCTGCCCATATGTCCACAAGGGTACGCGTTTCTTCCTCGGCCCACGTTTGCCCCCTATTCATTTTTTGTACTCTGTAGTCTAGCCTACCACTGGTCTGAATGACTGAATGACTGTTGTAAGGTTCCCTTGACAACCGAAACAGTGTTTGCACTTTGCGGTGGAGTGTCAAGACTCTGTTTCCCATAATGCTCGACAAACGACGGAAGCTCCCGAGGTACAAAAAAGCAAAACTGTCAGATTAGGTCCGGTCTGCTTTCACACCTCCAAAAGATCCGCACCAGGGTTCCTTTGGTCCGGACTGAGTCCGACCTTGCAGCTCGGTCTCGGTCCGCTTGTTTGGTCCGGACCAGAGTTCGGTGGTTTGTATTCAGACAAACCCAAAAGGTCCGGACCAAGGGAAATTTGGTTTGTTTGGTCGTTTGGTCCAGACCAAACAACGTAGGTGTGAATACGCCATAAACCTCGAGTCTGAGTCCAGTATCGAGTCCCCAGTGTTCAAGTCCAAGTCAAGTCTAAGTCATTAAAAAAAACGAGTCGAGTCCGAGAACAAGACTCCATCTGCACCATGCGACGGTGGCTGTTTCAGTGCCGTTAACATTAGTTTGTTCCTGAACATGACGTATGAACAGGTGAATGTGCTTCTCTTTATCAGGGAGTGTGAAGTATTCTGTCAGAGATGGCTGGGAGATGGATGTAAGTGCAGAAGGTGCATTTATTAATAAGATGGTAAACAATCCAGAACGGCAGGCAAAATCATAAAACAGTGAAACAGGCGATAGGTCAAGCGAAGCACAAACAGGCTATCGTAGACTCGGCAGAATCAAAGACCAGAAACAGGAAATCAAGGATCAGGAAGCCGAACAAGGAAATAAGGCTCAGTAATGTGTCAGCAATGCAACTCAATAGTAAGTGTGTTTTCATAGTTTTTATATCGGTGTGTTGATTGTGCCTTAATCCTGTGCAGGTGCGAGCCGTTTACGATGCAAGTGTGAGAGTCCGCTTGGCGCACGTGCTGTCCGGAGTGCGCCCGAGAGTCTATCTGGTGCACGAGCCAAGGCATGCAGATGTGACACTCTTGCACAAAATTAGTACAAAAATTAATGTAGATATGAATATCTTATGCCAAATTGTTATAGCATGTTAAAAAATCCGAGTCCTCATCTCCAATTTATGAGTCCGAATGCAGTTAATGCACAAGTCCGAGTCATCAGTGCTCAAGTCCAAGTCGAGTCACGAGTCCTTAAAATTAGGGCACGAGTCGGACTCGAGTACTACAAGCCTGTTAAATTGTAATCATTGGAAAGTAGAGAGAACGACTTGCCATGTGAGACAGACTGTAGTTCGCTGGTTAGCTGAGCACTCTTCACTTCCTCATTTGGTTAGTGATGCGTAACCATAGCAATGCTGCGGAGTTAAATTCAATTTAAAAAAACAAACATGCAAAATTGAAGCTTTTACGTCCTTGCCAACGACAACGTGAGCACTAGGTAGAAAGTAGCACAGCGTAGCTACGGTATTGTAGTTAATTATAGGCAACAGACACCAGCAGTGATACTTTGGTCAGAGGGCACTGATGGAATGATGGTGCAGTGGGAAACATTTCCGCGTCAGAGCTCCAAGTCATGTCAAGTCAAGTTTATTTGTATAGCGCTTTTAACAATAAACATTGTCGCAAAGCAGCTTTACAGAATTTGAACGACTTAAAACATGAGCTAATTTTGTCCCTAATCTATCCCCAATGAGCAAGCCTGTGGCGACGGTGGCAAGGAAAAACTCCCTCAGACGACATGAGGAAGAAACCTCGAGAGGAACCAGACTCAAAAGGGAACCCATCCTCAACAGACAGCATGACTATAATATTAACAGTTTTAACATGAAGTCAGTTTCGTTGATGTTATAAACTCTTCATTGATGGAAACTTGAGTGCAAAACTGTTCATGACAACTGCAGTCCTAAAGTTAGCAAGCCAACTGTAGTCCTCAGCCATAAAAGCATTACTGTAAGAGTCCAGAGCGTCCTCCAGGTGTAACCCTCAACTGTCCTCATGGGGCCGTCCTTCACAGGAGCGATGCGATAAAACTCCGACCAGACACAGGGCACCAGGATGGATCAAGCAGGTCTGAGGAGCAGAAGAGGCCAGCATCTCAATCCCAGGACCAACATGTAACTCAGAGGGACAGACTGGGGAGGGGGAGAGAAAGATCCTGGAGAGCTCCAGGATTCCGGATTCGATCCTGAGCTCAGGTTACCCCCTGAGGAAAAACAAACAGGTTTCTTCAGGGTTCTCTGGTTTACTCACAAATAAAAAACAAACAAACTCAAATTTGAGCCTGAATGTAAATCTGACTGGAATCCTGTCCTATCCGAGGTGCTTTTTAGTGTGCATTCCCGGGATAAACTCTGGATCCACTGTGGACCTCCGCCTACACAAAAAAAGCATGTGATTACAGAAGGTGGACGAGTTACTTTTAATTTCCACTGGGATGAGTGTGAGTGTGTGTGTTGTCCTGCGATGCACTGTTGTCCTATCCAGGGTGTATTCCCGCTTCACGCCCAATGTTCCCGGAATAATGAATCAACAGATTACAAATGGTTTTACCAAACACTGTGCAGCTGTCAAAGAGTTCAGAGCAAGTGGAGAAATGCCAAAACATCGAGTGATCTTTAATCTCCTGGAACACAATATTTCTCCAGGAGAGTACAGATGCTTACAGTAATCAAAACAGGACATCCTGAGGATCTGCCACTCACTCTCTCTCTCTCTCACACACACACCTGCTTATCCTCTCCTCACATCTCTGTCTCCCTCTCCATCTCCCTCAATGTCTCCCTCTCATCAGCTGCTCTTGTTTTTGTGGCAGTCACAATCTCAGGAAATGAACGGGACGGAGCTCATCAAAGCCTGAAGCGAGAGCAAGATTCCTGGGCCGGGCTTGGAATTCCGGCCAGTGGGAATCTTTGGAATGCCGCTGGGAGAGGAAGAGAATCTCCACTGTCTCTATTGTTCACTCTCTTCCTCCAGGAGCACATGTGTGTGCGCGTCTCATCTCCGGATCAGAATGGAAAAAGATCGGATCGAGTCGGACCCACCCTGCCGCACGTCCAAAAAAAAAATCCCCTCCGAAAGGTAACGAGAGTCAGGCTTCTCATACGGAGTGACCTGGCAGGACCATGGAAAAGGAAGCGCTTCAATCGCTTTGAACAAACAATGTCCATGAAGTTAACGAAATAAACTTTACAGATCTTTTGATCTGGCCCAAGTGGAAGGTCAGAAGGTAGATATTAGATAATGGACCAAATGTGTCCACTTTATCAGGAACACTTGTAATTATCCAATTATGTCCAGAGCTTCAGTTAAATTTCATCAGAATGAAGGAAAAAAAAGTCTTGTGAATTTCCAAAACTGCTGATTTCTCACAAAAATCTCTCAAGTTTGGTGTGACAAACAACAAAACATCAGTTCTGCAGGTGGAAACGTCTTCTTAATGCGAAAGGTGAGAGGAGAACAGCCAGAAGGCTGCAGTAACTTAAAGAATTGCTCACTCTGTACATCCATGTTGAGCAGAAAAGCATCTCAAAGCTTTCAACATGGTAAACCTCGAGATATACAACAGCACGAGACCACGTCAGGTTTCACTCCTGTCAGTCTGAGAACGCAGGGGACGAATGCAGATGGTCTGAAGCTCCACTAGAGAGCAGCTGAGTGCGATTTCTCAACGTGTTGGAAAAAAAAAAGTCAAAGTCATTCTCACGTTTTTTTCTTCTTTTTTATCTTCTGCAGATATTTACTTTCCTATCTGCATAGAAAGGGGAAAGGTTACTTTACAAAAGAGCTGGCTTTGTGTCCGTGTCGGTGTCCATGTATGTATATGTGTGTGTGTGTGTGTGTGTGTGTGTGTGGTGTGTGAGTTCATTTGGCCAAGTTAGTGTGTGTCCTCACATCTTCCTGTCCTTTAACCTTCAGCAGCACAATGAGCCTGAACTCCTTTCATTCTACTTTATCTCTAACTGTCTCACACACACACACACACACACACGCACACACACACACACACACACAGCACTCAGGCGGGGATTTCACAAAGTCATGGCCTGTGTTACGTGCGTATATTAACATTATTGTTGTTTGATATGAAGTCAAGTCTCTTGATACAGAGCCAAAGAGGACAAATAAAAACATCTTAATCTCTTCATCTAACTTTGAGAGAGAGAGAGAGAGAGAGAGAGAGAGAGAGAGTTATTTTGTCAGAGACATTTTTATTTTCTTTCGCTGCTGAGGAAATGAGTCAAAAACCAAAATGTTAAATATATTTCTGGGCAAAACGGAGACATCACAAAACATATAAAATAAATAATTAATCAGTAATATCTCATCTCATCTCATTATCTCTAGCCGCTTTATCCTTCTACAGGGTCGCAGGCAAGCTGGAGCCTATCCCAGCCGACTACGGGCGAAAGGCGGGGTACACCCTGGACAAGTCGCCAGGTCATCACAGGGCTGACACATAGACACAGACAATCATTCACACTCACATTCACACCTACGGTCAATTTAGAGTCACCAGTTAACCTAACCTGCATGTCTTTGGACTGTGGGGGAAACCGGAGCACCCGGAGGAAACCCACGCGGACACGGGGAGAACATGCAAACTCCGCACAGAAAGGCCCTCGCCGGCCACGGGGCTCGAACCCGGACCTTCTTGCTGTGAGGCGACAGCGCTAACCACTACACCACCATGCCGCCCATAATCAATAATATCTCATCTCATCTCATCTCATTATCTCTAGCCGCTTTATCCTTCTACAGGGTCGCAGGCAAGCTGGAGCCTATCCCAGCTGACTTCGGGCGAAAGGCGGGGTACACCCTGGACAAGTCGCCAGGTCATCACAGGGCTGACACATAGACACAGACAACCATTCACACTCGCATTCACACCTACGGTCAATTTAGAGTCACCAGTTAACCTAACCTGCATGTCTTTGGACTGTGGGGGAAACCGGAGCACCTGGAGGAAACCCACGCGGACACGGGGAGAACATGCAAACTCCACACAGAAAGGCCCTCGCCGGCCCCGGGGCTCGAACCCAGGACCTTCTTGCTGTGAGGCGACAGCGCTAACCACTACACCACCGTGCCGCCCATAATCAGTAATATAATAAAGATAAATAACACAACAGAATAAGTCAACTGGACATTTGGTCTATGGCTCAAAAATGACACTTGGTTGAACGAAAAGCATTGGAGAAACGATGCCGCGTTTTCAATTTCATATTCATCAAAAATACTTTTTTTTTTGGAAATTAAACTAAGACATAAACATGCACAGATGCTCCACTATACAGCAATTCTTTAATTTATATCCAGCGTTTCCATCATCCAGTATATCATACCTCAAACACCAACAGAACACTTAATAGAAATCAGTATCTGTTCAGCTATCTAACTTTTATCTAACTATAAAAGGAAATAAATCATAAAATGAAGCTTGAATGACGTGTAGTGCAAACATTACTGTACGTTTTAAACGTAATGCATGAACGATACATATTTGGCATCAAAATACAGATGACAGAAAACACTTCCTGTGGATTCTATAGTAGCGAGTCTACATTTCCTGGAAACATTGTTCACTTGGCTAAATGCTAATGTTAGCTAATGTAACGTAACATTTGCATATTGTGAGGTAGTTAGCTATTTAAGTGCTTTAGTACTGACTATGACTCTAAACAAGTGTTGCCAGGCAAAACAAACCTCACCCGGCAGCACTTATTTTATACCTATATGTTGATAACGGTAATATTTCTCAATCATCAGCTGTCAGGTTAGAGTCCTATCAAAATCCATGAACTGTCAAACTCAAGGTCAAAGTCGTTCAAGGTCAAAGGTCATGATGGCAACTGAAAGCCCATATGGGACTTCTTACATGTTGATAATGGTAAGCATCTGTCTATCATTAACCATTTTAAAGTTATAGCCCTTTGAAAACCCATGACCTTCAGTTTGACCTTTCAGGGTCACTCAAGGCCAAAGATCATGGTGCCAAATGAAAGCCCATATGGCACTTCCTATAAGTTGATAATGGTAAATATCTGTCAATCATCAATCATTTTCAAGTAACAGCCCTCTGAAAATCTGTGACTTTGAGTTTGACCTTTCAAGGTCACAGATTATGGTGCCAAATGAAAGGCCATATAGGAGTTCCTATATGTTCATAATAGTAAACATATGTCTATCGGCAACCGCTTTTAAGTTATAATAGAAAATATATTATTTTGACTGAAAGGTTGACCTTTCCGGTGACCTTGACCTTCATCTTGACCCGATTACCCACAAAATTTAATCAGGTAATCTACAAACCATTGCCCACCTGCCCTGAAAATATGACGTCAATTGGTGCAACCATCTAGATACTAGATTAACAAACAAACAAACAAACAAACAAACCACACTGATTACAATACCTCAGCCCACTTACTCCATCGTGGGTGAGGTAATAAACAAACAATACATCACACATCATGTTTACTTCAGGAATGTGATCATGAGCAAACATTTAAGTTACAGTGTTACATTTTTAGCGTTTCAGCAAAGAATAAGATATTAATCAAGTCTGGCTTTTTATCTGACTGTAATGCTGTGTGTTCCTGATTTGGAAAGCATCACTTGCCATTCATGCATTTATTAATCCAGCTCGTTAAAATAAATAAATAAATAAATAAATAAATAATAACAACAAGCCTGGGATGGTATATGTGGTGATTCGCAGGATGTAGCTCATGCTACATATATTCAGTCTGACCGACATGTTTTATATTTACAGCATTGTGGTTCGTCACATCACTGTGAACTTTTACAGGACGTTGCTGTTGTTGAACTCTGAAGAAGAAAATGAAACAAAACACCGCTTGAAAGTCCGTGCAAATTACATTTTAAACTTTTCAATGAAAGTTCAGCGCCTGATGAGACTTCTGGTAAAAGTTAGCGACAGTGGTGTTTGAAAGTTTGTGAACCCTTTAGAATTTTCTATATTTCTGCATAAATAAAAATATTATACTTGGTCATTTATTTATTGAGGAGAATGATCCAATATTACATATCTGTGAGTGGCAAAAGTATGTGAACCTTTGCTTTCAGTATCTGGTGTGACCCCCTTGTGCAGCAATAACTGCAACTAAACGTTTGCGGTAACTGTTGATCAGTCCTGCACACCGGCTTGGAGGAATTTTAGCCCATTCCTCCGTACAGAACAGCTTCAACTCTGGGATGTTGGTGGGTTTCCTCACATGAACTGCTCACTTCAGGTCCTTCCACAACATTTCCATTGGATTAAGGTCAGGACTTTGACTTGGCCATTCCAAAACATTAACTTTAATCTTCTTTAACCATTCTTTGGTAGAATGACTTGTGTGCTTAGGGTCATTGTCTTGCTGCATGACCCACCTTCTCTTGAGATTCAGTTCATGGCACTGGCGGCTCGTTAATAGGGGCGATTTGGGCGACGCACTCCCAAACAGGGAGGGAGATTTTTTTTTAATCACTCCTACTACCACGGCAACAGTAATGTCATTGTCCAATCAGGCTAAGGTCACGCCTGGTGTAGCCACGCCCTTTTGGGGCAATTTCTGTCAGGTTCAGATTTGCCCCAAAATCTCCCATTGACAGTAATGGTACGTACGTTTTTTTCGAAAATCACGCTCCCAGTGCATTTTCTATTAGGTTTTATGTGCTCGCACAAGCAGCGTGCTTACGTCATACGCCTGTTGCGCCGCTCAGGTGTTGCCAGATTGGGTGGTTTTAAGTGCATTTTGGCGGGTTTTGAACATAATTTTGGGCTGGAAAACGCAACTTGCGCGGGAAATGTGTGATTATTCTATGAAGAAGATGGCGAGTGTTGAGTGCAACAATACGATAGCGTCTCTGAAAGAAGTTCCCTTTAGTCGTCGTACCAATAAGGAGAAAATGGCAATCAAACAGCTAGGACCTCCGAATTTAAACATCAAGCAAGTGTCTATGAAGGGAGAGAAGACCTACTCAAGAGGTTTTAACAAGAACTGGTACTACCGGAAAACTTGGCGAGCTGGCTGTGATGTAGTCACTGCTCTTTTTTGCTACCCTTGCATTCTCTTCCACCCTGGAAGTAGCACAGCAGACGGTACAGTGATATCTGATATTTGAATTTACTAGGCAAAAGTTTTTTTTTTTTTTTTTGTGTGTGTGTGTGTGTGTGTGTGTGTTACCAATGGCAGTTGTTTTACCAATGGCAGTTTAAAGTTTAACATTGCCATGTTTTTGTTTTGCCAATGGCAGTTTAACATTGCGATGCTTGGAATATTTCAGTAGCCTCAAGTTCTCTCTGACTTGGTATAAATTAAGCATATTTTCAGTTTTTATATATTGTACAGTATGTGTGTTCATTGGAGCCAGCAGCACCTTACCTTTTTTCCAACTTGTTAAGCCAAGTTGCACTGACTACAAAACCTTGTGTAACCTTGTGTGTATATAGCTAAATAACTAAAGCCTTTTGTGTTCATTGACATGCTTGTAATACTTTAAATTTCCTTTTAAGGCATGGCTTTCTGGAGGAATTCTTGGGAAAAAAACCTGCAGAATTTATTTAGAATTATTATTTGTTGTTAAAATGGTGCAATTCCATATAAAAAAAACACATAATTAAGCTGCACATGTTTGTTTGATGGTTATGCTTTTCTTCATCTTTTTCAAAACTTAAATAAACACTTGTTTTGGATTTATATCCTGCCACTTTAATTGCATTCTTTAGAATGAAGAAATTAGAATATGTTTATAATTAAGAATTTGTGTCTACTTATTACAGAATACTGGAAAAATATGAGAAAATAAATGAGTAATGTAATATTAATTGATTGTGATGCCAAACGTTTTGCTTTGAAGGCTTCACAATGAATCTTCCTTAGTTTTAGCCTGGCAAGCCAGACTAAATGTGAATATTTGCCACTCGTAGGCAAAAATATTTTTGGCCGCTAGGCGGGTAGGTCTAGTTTACTAGGCTACCTTAGTTTGCCACCTTTAACTTGTTCAGTGTTGTCACCTAGTGGAGAGAAGAGATATTGTCTATATTGATATCTGAATGTACCAGGCAAAAACAAGTTTGGCCAATTGATTTGCTACCTAGGTCAATTTACTTCAGTCCTGTGGACATTTATGGTCCGTGTAGACATAACGGGGGAAAATTGCCCCCCCTGAAAAAAAAATCAGGAGCCACCACTGGTTCATGGACAGATGTCCTGACATTTTCCTTTAGAATTCGCTGGTATAATTCAGAATTCATTGTTCCATCAATGATGGCAAGCTGTCCTGGCCCAGATGCAGCAAAACAGGCCCAAACCATAATACTACCACCACCATGTTTCACAGATGGGATAAGGTTCTTATGCTGGAATGCAGTGTTTTCCTTTCTCCAAACATAACGCTTCTCATTTCAACCAAAATGTTCTATTTTGGTCTCATCCGTCCACAAAACATTTTTCCAATAGCCTTCTGGCTTGTCCACATGATCTTTAGCAAACTGCAGATGAGCAGCAATGTTCTTTTTGGAGAGCAGTGGCTTTCTCCTTGCAACCCTGCCATGCACACCATTGTTGTTCAGTGTTCTCCTGATGGTGAACTCATGAACATTGACATTAGCCAATGTGAGAGAGGCCTTCAGTTGCTTAGAAGTTACCCTGGGGTCCTTTGTGACCTCACAACTATTACACGCCTTGCTCTTGGAGTGATCTTTGTTGGTCGACCACTCTTGGGGAGGGTAACAATGGTCTTGAATTTCCTCCATTTGTACACAATCTGTCTGACTGTGGATTGGTGGAGTCCAAACTCTTTAGAGATGGATTTGTAACCTTTTCCAGCCTGATGAGCATCAACAATGCTTTTTCTGAGGTCCTCAGGCATCTCCTTTGTTCGTGCCATGATGCACTTCCACAAACGTGTTGTGAAGATCAGACTTTGATAGATCCCTGTTCTTTAAATAAAACAGGGTGCCCACTCACACCTGATTGTCATCCCATTGAGTGAAAACACCTGACTCTAATTTCACCTTCAAATTAACTGCTAATCCTAGAGGTTCACATACTTTTGCCACTCGCAGATATGTAATATTGGATCATTTTCCTCAATAAATAAATGACCAAGTATAATATTTTTGTCTCATTTGTGTAACTGGGTTCTGTTTATCTACTTTTAGCACTTGTGTGAAAATCTGATGTTTCTGGTCATATTTATGCAGAAATATGGCAAATTCTAAAGGGTTCACAAACTTTCAAGCACCACTGTATCTAAGTTACAGGGACAAGACATACAATTTTTGATATGGTAAAGAGATCCATATCCCAAGTTAAATTTGAAAGGACAGTAACACAGAAGCATAATTCATGTTTGCATAACAATGCTGAACTATGTTAGCTCCAAGCCCACAACACCAAATAATAGGCTACTAGTCCTGCCATACAGGTGCAATTCACTGTGAGGATGTTACAATTACAGCTGCAAATCTCTTGGGGTATGTGTCTATTAGCTTAGCACATCTAGCCACTGGGATTTTTGCCCATTCCTCAAGGCAAAGCTCCCAACTCCTTCAAGTTAGATGGGTTGCGCTTGCATACAGCAATCTTCAAGTTATGCCACAGATTCTCAATTGGATTGAGGTCTGGGCTTTGATTAGGCCATTCCATATTCCGTATACTGTATCCTTAACTCAGGTGCAATATATGTATATAGGAATCATTGTATATAAAATGACTTCAAGTTATTGAACTTATTTAAATGTATTTAATTTTTATTTATTCTTTTTTCAGATGATTTTATCTTCTATTTTTAGACATGTTTACTTCTTCTTTGATTCAGGACCTTGGTAGCAAATTTGAATTTCCCTCCAGGGATCAATAAAGTAATTCTGATTCTAATTTGAATACTTCCCTTTAAACCACTCCAGTGTAGCTTTAGCAGTATGTTTAGGGTCATTGTCCTGCTGGAACGTGAGCCTTCGTCCCAGTCTCAAACCTCTGGCTGACTCAAACAGGTTTTCCTCCAGAGGTGCCCTGTATTTAATGCCATCTATTTTTCCTTAAGTCCTGACCAGCTTTCCTGTCCCTGCTGATGAAAAATATCCCCACAGCATGATGCTGCCACCACCATGCTTCATGGTAGTAATGGTGTTCTCAGGGTGTTGGGTTTGCTCCACACATGGCATTTCCCATGATGGCCAAAAATATCAATTTTAGTCTCATCTGACCAGAGAATCTTCTTCCATGTGTTTGGGGAGTCTGCCACATGCTGTTGGGCAAACTCCAAACATGTTTTCTTAAGCAATGGCTTTTTTCTGGCCACTCTTCCATAAAGCCCCACTCTGTGGAGTGTATGGCTTAAAGTGGTCCTATGGACAGATACTCCCATCTCTGCTGTGGATCTTTGCAGCTCCTTCAGTGTTATCTTTGGTGTCTTTGTTGCATCTCTGATTAATGCCCTCCTTGTCCGGTCTGTGAGTTTTGGTGGGCGGGGCCTTCTCTTGTCAGGTTTGTAGTGGTGCCATATTCTTTCCATTTTGCTATAATGGATTTAATGGAGCTCCGTGGGATATTCAAAGTTTGGGATATTTTTTATAACCCAACCCTGATCTATACTTCTCCACAACTTTGTCTCTGACCTGTTTGGAGGCTCCTTGGTTTTCATGTTGCTTGCTTAGTAGTGTTGCAGAGTCAGGGTCCTTCCAGAACAGGTTGATTTATACAGACATCATGTGACAGATCACGTGACACTTTGATTGCACACAGGTGGATCTTAATCAACTAATTATATGACTTATGAAGTGAATTGGTTGGACCAGCTCTTATTTAGGGGTTTCATATGAAAGGGGCTGAATACCTATGCACACTCCAGATTTCTGGGTTTTTTTTTCATCTTAATTATTGTTTGTGTCACAATAAAACAACAATTTGCACCTTTAAAGTGGTCGGCATGTTGCATAAATCAAATGGTGCTAAGCCTCCAAAATTCCATTTTAATTCCAGCTTGTAATGCGACAAAACAGGACAAACACCAAGGGGGATGAATACTTTTGCAAGACACTGTATATATCTGGCCACTTGCTAACATCTTGAACCCACTCATTAATAGCACACGGATCTGGAAGTCTGTCACCATTTGTCAAAGTCAACTCGTTGAGGTAATACTGGCGATATTTCGTTGTTGTCAATCCCTTTGCATAGCTTGACAAGCTGTTGATCTCTGCCAGACTTCCGTTACCAAAATGCACGCACATACCTACTACGTCATTGTGTACAAATTGTGAACGGGTCTATAACCTGGTTCTTTCCTGCTTTCTCAGGTCATCTGCTTGATGGTTTCTCGGCCAGCGTTAAACTTTAAACTCAGTCTCCTCCAGGTGGATGGTGGCGAGAAAAAACACAACACAACAAAACAAAAACAACAAAAAAGAAACAGTGATGTCATGAGCTTTCGTTTGTGTCATCGTTGGTGCCATGCAGTTTTACATTATCTTATCAGAAGTGAAATCAGTGACTGGATGTCTGGGAAAGAGCTGTCGCCATTTTACTACAATAGGAGATCAGGAAAGGGCACGGCTTGGGATTTAGGATTGAATAAAAAGTCAATACACAAACACGCGCGTACACAAATACACAGAGAATTAAGCAGGCCATTTCTGTTCTGTTCTTGCAAACGAACAAAGTTCAGACGCACACACCCATTAAAGCAGTATTAGGTCATGACAATGACAAACTCAAGCACTCACACACACACAGACTAACAATATACAAAAATATTTGTAGTGTTCGAGTCTGTATGTAGGTAATGACCTCAACTTTGGCACGCATCCTGAGCAGACTGGCGGCAGGACACAGTGTGTGTGTGTGTGTGTGTGTGTGTGCGTGTGTGTGTGCATGTGTGTCTTTCACAGCCTCTCTGACCTTAGGTCCCAGGGCCAGGATAGGGTTCGTTCATTGTTCTATGCTGGTACTGGTTTCCACGCCGTAAACACAACTAAACGAATGGCTCCCATGATTACTTATCTTTCTCTCACACACACACACTAGTGTAATGACTTGTAGATTATATTCATGTTGCATATTGCGATTCTTGGTCACATCAGCCCATCGTGCAGGAGAATAAAACACTTCAGGACGTGCATTTAAAGGAAAATAATCAACGAAGAGACGGTGTGATCCGGTGCACATCTTGTTTCCACCCTAAAATTGATTAGTTGGCAGTATCAGCATGCACCCAATGTGTTTTATTCCTCTTATACGGCAGCAACTTGCCAATGTTAACAATAATACAGTATACAGTGGATATAAAAAGTCTACACACCCCGTTAAAATGATCGTTTTTTTCTGATGTAAAAAAATAAGACCGTGATAAATAATTTCAAAACTTTTCCCACCTTTAATGTGGCCTATAACCTGTACAATTCAATTGAAAAACAAACAAATCTGTTCGGGGAAAAACATGAAAAATAAAAAACATACAATAAGCTGGTTGCATAAGTGTGCACACCCTTAAACTAATATTTTGTTGAAGCACCTTTTGATTTAATTACAGCATTCAGTCTTTTTGGGTCGGAGTCGATCAGCCTGCCACATCTAGACTTGGCAATATTTGCCCACTCTTCCTTGCAAAAGCGCTCCAAATCTGTCAGATTGCGAGGGCGTCTCTTGTGCACAGCCCTCTTCAGGTCACCCTACAGATTTTCACTTGGAGTTAGATCTGGGCTCTGGCTGGGCTGTTCCAAAACTTTAGTTTTCTTCTGGTGAAGCCATTCTTTTCTTGATTTCGATGTATGCTTGGGGTCATTGTTGTGCTGAAAGATAAAATTCCTCTTCATCTTCAGCTTTCTAGCAGACACCTAAAGGTTTTGGGCCAAAACTGACTGGTATTTAGAACTGTTCATAATTCCCTCCAGCTTGACTAAAGCCCCTGTTCCAGCTGAAGAAAAACAACCCCAAAACATGATGCTGCCACCACCATGCTTCACCGTGGCTATGGGGTTCTTTTGGTGATGCGCAGTGTTGTTTTTGCACCAAACATACCTTTTGGAATTGTGGCCAAAAAGTTCAACCTTGGTTTCATCAGACCAGAACACATTTTCCCACATGCTTTTGGGAGAGTTGATTGTATTTTTAGCCGGGCCTGGATGTTTTTCTTTGACCCTACCCCATAGTCCAGACATATGGAGAATACGGGAGATTGTAGTCACATGTCGTACACAACCAGTACTTGCCAGAAATTCCTGCAGCTCCTTCAGTGTTGCTGTCGGCCTCTCGGCAGCCTCCCTGACCAGTTTTCGTCTTGTCTTTTCATCAGTTTTGGAGGGACGTCCAGTTCTCGGTAATGTCACTGTTGTCCCATATTTTCTCCACTTCTTGATGACGGTCTTCACTGTGCTCCATGGTATATCTAATGCCGTGGAAATGTTTTTGTCCCCTTCTCCTGACTGATACCTTTCGACAATGAGATCCCTCTGATGCTTTGTAAGCTCTCTGTGAACCCTGGCTTTTGCTGGAGGATGCAATGGAGTTTGAACTTTATTTGGGGTTAATCAAGGTCATTTTAATTGATGGCAGGTGTGAACCCAGAAAGACTGAATGCTCGAATTAAACCAAAAGCTGCTTCAACAAAGTATTAGTTTAAGGGTGTGCACACTTACACAACCAGCTTATTGTACGATTTTTTCTTCATGTTTTTTGTTTTTCAATTGAATTGTACAGGTTACAGGTCACATTAAAGGTGGGGAAAGTTTTGAAATTATTTATGGTGGTCTTATTTTTTCGCATTAGAAAAGCCTATCATTTTAACAGGGTGTGTAGACTTTTTATATCCACTGTATTACCTCAAGAATGACACGTTGTACTTTTTATCCATTTTTAGCTACATTTCATGGTGTGGAAAGTTAATGAGAAAAGCCTCAGAAAACTCCTCTGTCCTGTTGAATTAATATCCAATATACAGTATATTATGTGTATGTATATTAAACAAACAAAACAAATTAGTTAAAAAAAGAACATTTGTTTTTAAACCAGTTTATTACTCGCTTGTTATTTATCGGTTACTATAGAAACGTTAACCTGTACCTCAACACCTTCTGGCTTGTGACCAATCAGAACGGAGAATTCCAGAGTGACAATTCAGTGAATAACGTGTTGATGGTTGATGGACGGAAGCTCAGACTGAAGTGTGACCCTGTGTGGTGTAAACCGATGAAGTCATCAGTCACACCAATCACATGACCTGACCTGTGACCAATCACAGAGCAGGAGATAAATAGATAGTTTTGAGCGTGCGATCAGGCCAGGTTTTATTAAGACACTGCAGAGACACAGAGACATAGAGAAAGAATGGTGACTCGGAGGCGTTGATGGATGAGGGGAACTGTGTCACTGTCATCCATGCCCCCGGATTCTTATCCCTCACACAAACACCTCGCTCTCCTTCCACAAGATCCAGAAGAGAATTCCCAGGCTGTAATCAGACCTCTTGACCAAACGCAGCGGCTTCTGTCTGATCAATCAAACCCTTCTGAACATGTGATCCATCATGATCACGACCCACAGTGGCGTCTCTCTTTCCCTCACACACTCTGGGAATACAGCAGGCTAACCCTGTTCTCCACGATCCTCATCTCCGCCCACTCTTCAGTTCAGACGTCAGCTTCGCTCCCAGCACATCACTTCAACAAATCGATGCTTTAATTCTAATCTCTAACACATGCTTTAATGCTATTGGTGATCACTTGGGGGGGAAGAAAAAGTGTCATCAGCTGCTTGGAGATGTTTCTTCAGTCTCCAATGTCAGTGATTTGTTCCAGTCAGAGGTGAAGCTGGAACATTTTCCCGATTAACAATGTCTTTTCAGTTTCTTGGTAACATGATAAGCGATGTATTAATTTTAAGAGAAAACACAGAAGCTGGTGAGGGAACGAATGTAACAGAAGTGATGAGATAAACTCACTTCCGCAAGATTAAAAATGGAAAAAATATAAAGATATATAAGATATGACGAGAGAGGATCAGATATTTGAATGCGAGGAAAAAAATTGAATTCAATCCTGTGGCAGATGGAAAATATTGGAATTTGACTGCGGAAAGATGAATATTACTATTTTTTAAGACCTGGACATGTTTACATGGAAAGAGATGTGTCTGTATTTTTGTTAAAATTTATTTGCATGGTATTTATTCTATTTGTCAAGTAAGTGAAAGAGATTTTAACTGAAAAAGGTGTTGGTTTTTTTTTTAAACATACGTTGTGTCTTTAGCTATTTATTACTAAAAGCAAAATGCTTCCAAAACATTTTTAAAACTTATCTTAGATTCACCTCCCCAACACCCCCCACAAGTGGATATTCGCTTGCTCGGCTCCGCCCACCAGCCAGCTCTCTCCTATCCTACAACATCTCCCAATCCATGACAGAGATGAAGAACACGTGCTTCATCTGAGACCCCTGAAGGAAACCACCAGCTACACCTTTTGCAGCTGCTACATCATGGAGCACCGTAACCCACTGGAACCAAAGCGCAGTCTGGCCTCTTCCACATACCTGAGCTCACAGATACAGTGGTGCTTGAAAGTTTGTGAACCCTTTAGAATTTTCTATATTTCTGTACAAATGTGACCTAAAACATCATCAGATTTTCACACAAGTCCTAAAAGTAGATAAAGAGAACCCAGTTAAACAAATGAGGCAAAAATATTATCCTTGGTCATTTATTTATTGAGGAAAATCATCCAATATTATATATCTGTGAGTGGCAAAAGTATATGAACCTTTGCTTTCAGTATCTGGTGTGACCCCCTTGTGCAGCAATAACTGCAACTAAATGTCTGCGATCAGTCCTGCACACCGGCTTGGAGGGATTTTAGCCCATTCCTCCGTACAGAACAGCTTCAACTCTGGGATGTTGGTGGGTTTCCTCACATGAACTGCTCGCTTCAGGTCCTTCCACAACATTTCCATTGGATTAAGGTCAGGACTTCGACTTGGCCATTGCAAAACATTCACTTTATTCTTCTTTAACCATTCTTTGGTAGAACGACTTGTGTGCTTAGGATTGTTGTCTTGCTGCATGACCCACCTTCTCTTGAGATTCAGTTCATGGACAGATGTCCTGACATTTTCCTTTAGAATTCGCTGGTATAATTCAGAATTCATTGTTCCATCAATGATGGCAAGCCGTTCTGGCCCAGATGCAACAAAACAGGCTCAAACCATGATACTACCACCACCATGTTTCACAGATGGGATAAGGTTCTTATGCTGGAATGCAGTGTTTTCCTTTCTCCAAACATAACGCTTCTCATTTCAACCAAAATGTTCTATTTTGGTCTCATCCGTCCACAAAACATTTTTCCAATAGCCTTCTGGCTTGTCCACGTGATCTTTAGCAAACTGCAGACAAGCAGTAATGTTCTTTTTGGAGAGCAGTGGCTTTCTCCTTGCAACCCTGCCATGCACACCATTGTTGTTCAGTGTTCTCCTGATGGTGGACTCATGAACATTAACATTAGCCAATGTGAGAGAGGCCTTCAGTTGCTTAGAAGTTACCTTGGGGTCCTTTGTGACCTCGCCGACTGTTACACGCCTTGCTCTTGGAGTGATCTTTGTTGGTCGACCACTCCTGGGGAGGGTAACAATGGTCTTGAATTTCCTCCATTTGTACACAATCTATCTGACTGTGGACTGGTGGAGTCCAAACTCTTTAGAGATGGTTTTGTAACCTTTTCCAGCCTGATGAGCATCAACAACGCTTTTTCTGAGGTCCATGTGGCTACTGCTTTTAAATAAATTAGTTTTCTGATCCCATGTCTATATAATAAATACAGCATATATATGTACTCTATGAGGCAGTAGCCACAAAAATGAAGTGTAATCCAAAAATGAACAATTTAAAAATCACAGAAGTAAAATATACCAAGTGTCTGTACTTTTATATTATTCTACTCTTACCTCTTACAGTTTTCAAAACTGAAACCACTGAACCGAGGCTGACATACACACACTGTCGCCATGACCCAAACTCTTATTTCCTGGAAATGGCCCGGCGCTAGAGCTCAGTGGTCTCGATACTCTTTTCGACAACTTCCTGTTACAACTTGGAAGTGCGTTGCATCTCCATCACACATGGGACCACTGGCTGAAGAAGGCAAGGAAAGGGGGGACGACCTGGAGTACATTTTAAAATCAGAATGCACTTTCCCTCGGTAAAAAGCATAAACATGTCTGAAAGCGATTTCTTTCGTCTAGTCCATTTATTTTGAATGGTGAACCGAATTGTATACGGTCACGGCCATTTTAATAGGAACACATGTATGCGTATGCGGTGTGCTATTGTTACACTCATTCTTACAACACAATGACACAGTGGCTCTGCCTTTATATGAGGCAGTAGCCACAAAAATATGACAAACTGGTAAATTGCTGTGGTCAGACGGCTAACACATCACCTGACTCTATAGATACAAGAAAATACACTGTACCTCATGCTGCGTCAGTTGAAAACTCCAACTCAGGAAAAACAAAAACAAAGGAAATTCGTCTCAATGTTGAATTCCTACCCCACACTGGAGTCTCCTCAAACCTGAGGTCAGTAAGTGACGTCACATCAACATGGCTACCCACAGCATGACCAGCCAACAAGGCAGCACATATTAGTGTTAAACGAGTTATCACTCACTTCCACAACATAATTACTTTATATATGTACAGTATATATTTATATGATATAATTTTTAAATAGGGGGCGGCATGGTGGTGTAGTGGTTAGCACTGTCGCCTCACAGCAAGAAGGTCCAGGTTCGAGCCCTGTGGCCAGCGAGGGCCTTTCTGTGTGGAGTTTGCATGTTCTCCCCGTGTCCGCGTGGGTTTCCTCCGGGTGCTCTGGTTTCCCCCACAGTCCAAAGACATGCAGGTTAGGTTAACTGGTGACTCTAAATTGACCGTAGGTGTGAATGTGAGTGTGAATGGTTGTCTGTGTCTATGTGTCAGCCCTGTGATGACCTGGCGACTTGTCCAGGGTGTACCCCGCCTTTCCCCCGTAGTCGGCTGGGATAGGCTCCAGCTTGCCTGCGACCCTGTAGAACAGGATAAAGTGGCTAGAGATAATGAGATGAGATGAGATTGGACAAATAACGCAAGTGCTGTCAATAATTATAATTAAAGTTTTATATGCACACCTGCCTGTATGATACAATTTCGAAAATAATTGCATCACATTTTTAACAACGTTCTCCAACGTTTTAATTTGTGAGGATAAATTTCTTTTTTCTGTTTTTTTTAAGTTGAATTGTTGTTCTTTTCATGAAAATGCACACGTCCCTACCTCCTCATTCATTCAGCACTGTTATTCAGTTTTTTATTTATTTATGCACTGACTGAAAAGTCAGACTGCTGGAATCTGATTAAAAAACCCAGAGTCTGAACTCAGAGCCCTGCAAAGTGCACAGGCACAGTGGCGCACTTCACATTTACCCCTTATTATTATTATTATTATTATTATTATTATTATTATTATCACCCTTTGACTGCAATACGAGCCACGTGAAAGTCATGTTCAAGTTAAACGAAAGACGTGAAAGCGACGGAAGGATTAAGGCACGCGCGCAAGAGACGATGGGGCATTGAACATGTGCAGCTTTTCAAACTTCATGAGCATCAGCTTCTAGATTGCACAAAGAGACCCACAAAACAGGTCTCCAGTCAGGCAGGGACAGGCTTTAAAACAGCTGCATCTGGTTTTCACAAACAAACAAGCAATGAAATAGCTACATCCAGTCAGTCATTCAGTCATATTGTGCAGCGAGTTTGCATGACAATCGAATTATTTTGAAATAATGATGAGAACAAACCAACAGCCAAAATCTATAGAAGCAACAACAAACAACAACACACCCTATGAAGCTAAGCGCGCGCGCTGCAGTGAAAGTGTGGGGTCTCCAGCAGTCAGAAGCCCTGGGTGATGTTAAATGTGGGCGTGATGGAGAATGTTCATGAGGCCCACAGTGTTGGGAATTTTCTTCAGCTCGACAGGAAGTGCCTGAAATGTGCTTCTCCCCAAAAGGGATCCGAAGTGCAAATGATTATAAAAGCACGTCAGGGTTTGAAATGAGATGCAGCTACAGGTGACCAAGAAGCGCGCGCCCGCGTAGGCCTCGGATTATTCCTTGAACGCAGGCTGCTTCACGCTGCTTCACCGAGCGCACGCGGGCCTCCGTTTCATGAGGAGTGTGGGAATTGAAATCGAGCGCACGCGCGAGCTGGCTCGGGGCCCCAGAACATTACATTCTCTCCCCTCCTCTCCTCCTCTCCATGCACTCTCTCATCGTCAGAAAGCATTTCTCTTTCATCTCAGGAAATAATTATCTTCTCTTCTCCCACCATCCATCCATCCATCCATCCATCCCTCTTTCCCACTATTCACAGATTGTGCGCCTGATTGGCAACAGGGCGGAACGTCTCTCTCTCTCTCTCTCTCTCTCTCAGAGTGGGCTCTGAAAAACACCCTGCTGGAGTGAGATGGCAGCACTTCACTTCAGTGTGTGGGAGTGAGTGGAGGAGTGTGTTCACTAAAGCGCACGGTACTGAATGTCTCTGTAGAAGCAGAAGAAGGAACCCAGCAGGCCGAAGTGACCGCAAACAAATCACCCTCCCCAGCGCGCGCCTCTGCACAACAGCCCATAATTCACTGCGGTTATTTGCCCCGCGTGTTAAATAATTTAGTTGAGGTGAAATGAGCCGTTGGCTTTCTGGCCTGTGATGGAGTGATATCAGTCAGTGCTGCATCTCCTGCACTTTCTCTTCATCCTTTCTTTACACTTCATGTAAAATAAAATAAAATAAAATAAAATAAAAACACCCAGGGCGGGTCGTGCTGTTCTGGGAAACGAATCAACAACCAAATGATGTGATGTGATGTGATTTACTGAAATGTTTTATTCCTCTCATAATACAGCAGCCACATTTTAATTATGATAAACAATGGCGTTTACTTTTTATCCTTTTATAGTTACATTTAATACCTGAATGACAAGTTCATCCCTTCTATCGTTCCATTTCCGGTCAAGCAGCAAGAAACAGAGAAACGCTGACACTGAAGACTCCGCCCATAAATGAGAAATAAACGCCCCGGGATAGAAAGAAAACTTCCCCACATCACACATCTTTTTTTAGACGTTACTATAGAAACAATAACTTCTCAGATAAGCGACTTAATATAAACACACACACACACACACCTGTGATTTAAATTACATCTGGAATCACTGTTAAAGCTGCTGACCGATCAGATTTAAGAATTGGACAGCACTGTGACGTCATGGACGCTGCTGATTGGCTGTCGCACACGAAGTTTTGGAATATTTCAGAAATTTCGTTTGTGTGTGTGTGTGTGTGTGTGTGTTTTAATCATGAAACAACGTGGGGTTTTTTTTTCATGTTTGTTCATGGCCACGGCTGTTTGTATGACGTCACACGAATTCTGACCGGTTCGACCTGCACTTATCCGAGTGTTGATCAGTTTTATTGTTCCGACTTAGCAGGTGTTCTCAAGTGCCAGAATTCACACGACCAAGTAGTGATGAATTGTTTTAATAAATATTTATTATTATGAGATTATTATTATTATTATGAGATGAGATGATGATTATTATTATTATTATTATTATTATTGGACTTATATATTTTTATTCACATTTGCATGTGGTGCCTTTCTACAGCACTAAAGAAACTTTGCGGTGGTAACCTTTTAAAGGTGTGTGTGTGTGTGTGTGTGTGTGTGCACCACACAATGGTAGTTTAGAGGCAGTTTATTGAGCGGATAAAGCTTGTGCGACCCCAGCAGTCTCTCTGCAGCCAGCGGTGTTGTTCACCAGGAGAGGAAGCTATAACTCAAAACAACTCAATGATCTTCAACTTTTTCTCCTTCCTCCTCCTCCTCAGACCCTAAGTGAACTATCAGCCATTGCATTTACACTCAAAAACAAAAGGAGATTCTTTTCGGGGTTCTTTCTTTCTTTCTTTCTTTCTTTCTTTCTTTCTTTCTTTTGTGTGTGTGTGTGTGTGTGTGTGTGTGCCTCCAGAAAAGAAGATAAAAACTTCTTGCAAAGGTTTTAGAGTCCCTACTGTACATCCTCACAGTAATTTTCATCAAGTAGCCTGTATTTATAGTCAATTACTGTATAGAACAAACGCATAAAAATGTATATGCTTTGCTCATTTTAATTAAATATATATGTTTAAAAAAAACTTGAAAGAAAGATTCACTCACACATCGCTTAGAACAGCTGGAGTGTTCAACAGCCTTTAGAGACTTTACAGGGAATTTAAAGAATGCATCAGGACAGAACATCAGGACCTGGAATCATTTTTGCATTTATTAGTGGAGCAAGAAGAAGAAGAAGAAACAGTAACCGTGCCAAAAAAAAAAAAAAGAACAGAAAGATGAGATGAAAATGTTTGTCAGCTCAGTGCCGGGTCCCGGGGTGATTTATTCCACACGAGCTCTGCCTCATGTTCAGGTTGGAGGTGTGGAACAGAGCAACCGGTGCCACAGGGCACAAGGATACGCACACAAATTACGTTACGCACGCAACGCACGCACACACACACACTCCTCCAGGCACTCCAGTGTTTATTTGATCGCTTTGCTGCAAGAGAAGGAAAGTGAACAGAAGAAGCACTAGTGAGCAGAAATGACCCGGGGTGTTTGATGGTGTCCTCGTGTGGAAGTGTGAAGGGGAACTCCCTGAGGGTTGCGTGCGTGTGTGTTACACAGAAGCTGTGACTTTTTTTCCTTTCATTTTGCTGTAAATTGAGCAATAACTGAAGCTACCGGGAGGTGATACTCTCTCTCTCTCTCTCTCTCTCTCACACACACACACACACACACACACACACACTTTCACAAACAGTCCCGAAGTTTCTTGCGCACAGCGCGCGCGCAACTCGTGCAGTGTGCGCTTTAACGCGCAGCAGCAGCGCGTGAGTGCACGCGACAAACCCGTCATCACGTCTTCCTCCGTTTCCCGAATGTCACCCGTTCACATGCACACCACAGCAGCGCTGCTCAACTTTTTCTTCTTGTTCAGAAATGTTGTAAGAGTCACTGCACCTACCGGTGGTCAGTTTCCTCGCCCTGCTCTTGGACCTCATGCTGCTCTGGATGTCTTGACGGTGTCGGTCTCGTTCGAGTCTCTCTGCACTTCTCGTCTTTCTTCTCTTCTGTCCTTTAAAAAAAAACTTCTTCTTCTACTACTACTTCTTGTCTTGATTCTCAATCCAAACGCGCTATCTCTCCAGCATTGTCAGTTTGGACACCTTTGCACATGCGCACAGTCGTGCGCTGCCAGCAGAGTCCTCAGGAAAAAATTAGAGAGAGAGAGAGAGGGAGAGAGAGAAGTTTGGAGCGATTTATCACCCGTTATTACGGATCCTGTCAGAGGGCGAAAGCGCTGAGATCCCACCCGTGTCAGATGTTTGGAGATCAGTGAGACGGAGACGGAGCTGCGCGCGACCCCGCGGCTCCACGCGCAACCGGACACATTAATTATAATGAAGTGGTCTCGAGCGTCTGCGTCCGAGCGACTTTTTGTGTGTGTGTGTGTGTGTGTGTGTGTGTGTGTGTGAGAGGGAGAGAAACCGAGGCGCATTAATCACTGCTGGGTGAAATCACTAATGTAAAACATCTCCATTAATTTTTTTTGTGCATTTTAATTGAGATTTGGCCATCATTATAGGAAGGAGGAAAAAGTTTATTTCTCTCACACACACACACACACACACACACACACACACACACACAGCTCTTTGGCTGGCGCGTGGGCAAACAGAACCGCTGTGGTGATGATTATAAATGTGTGAAGTTGGTTTGCACTCTGTGAATAATTAAATGCCCCCTTATACCCGGCTACACCAGACTCCAGTCCATCTCTGTTATTCTTCCTGGAAGCAAAAAGCAAAACAAAAAGCATTTTACAGTTTTTTTTTTAAAATCTAAACCCGAGACAATTTGATTGATTTATCCTTCCTTGTTGTTTTTAAAAAAATGCATCTTGAATATTAAAGCAGAAAGTGAATGTTAGTAATAATGATTATTATAAACGAAACTGCAGCAATATTGTTTATTTCTTTGTCTAAAAGTCGCATTGTTTTTGAATAAGATTCCTTGCGCTGTTTATTAGTTCAATGCCCACAGCTCGTGTTTGTGCTTTTTTGTGGGTCATTAAGTTAATTGCTCGTTAATTAGAGCCAAGTGACATCATGCTGACCTTGTCCATGAACCTTTTAAAAGGTCGAGTTCCCTCCAGCGCACTGTATTGATCTCGAAGTATTTGTTAAAAAAAAAAAAAAAAAAAGAGTCTCTGGAGCTGACATCATTATGCTGAGGAGGAACCGGACAGCGGGGATTTTCTGCTGCTCACCTCCGACAAATAATCAGTGACCTCTGTCAGTGACCAACTGTACATTTACAGCACGGGGGGGAGTTTGGGAGTTGGACAATATTTTTTCAAGCCGATCTGCAACTGAAATTATTATTATTATTATTATTATTATTATTATTATGGAAAGGCGAAATTTTTTGTTTTGATTTTTAGTTTCATTTCATTTTGAAAATATATAAAAAATATTATTTAAAAAAATGTAGACGAAAAATATGAAATAAAACACATTAGAAATAGAGATTTAGTGCGTCAAATAACGGACTTAAACAACCTTTGGCTAAATAAATAAATAAATAAATAAATAGGAAAAACAGTGGGCAGATGGAGGGATGGAGAAGGAGGGATGGAGAAGGAGGGTGCAGAAGGCAGCAGCTCCCATAAACCGAAATGGAAACACTTTTCGTTCATTCAGCGCAATAACTCACCCCTTCCTTCTGCTTTTTTCACTCCATACTTTGTTACTAAACCCCGACTGCAGCTCGGAGCTCACAGAGAGAGAGAGAGAGAGAGAGACTTTAGGACTGGTGTAATGATCTCTGCTCTGCTCCACTATAATTAATGCATATTAATTGGGTTCTCGACCTTTTTATTTTTATTATTTCCCCCCACCAGCTCTGTTAAATTATCTGATTGTTCCAAGTCAAACCTCTTTAATCTCTTAATTCTATTAAATATGATTTTTCCCCCCAAAAGAGATCACTCCCACTCTTTCTCTGCGAGCGATCCAGCAGGGACCGGGACGGTCAGGAAGGGGTTAAAGTAAACCCGGGCTGTGTGGTGTCGGGGCCCTCGCGCCGGGGCGAAAAGTGAAAAGGGAGCCGCGGGCACCGGGAAATTACTGCGCGCCCGCGTGACCTATGCGCGAGGTAATCAATCAAGTGATCAACAGGGATATTTATCAATGCTACCTCCTGTCGTCTGGGCCTGGGAATAAAATAAAATAAAATAAAATAAAAAATTAGATTTGAAAAAAAAGAAAGAAAGAAAGAAAAAATGAGAAAATATATACACAAACAGTTAGCAAAATATTATTTATTCATTAAAAAAAAAATATACTCGTGCCCTGGATTTATCATTCGGACCGGACTTAAATATAGAATGCTGTGAAAATTACGACTGTAATTATTGCAAATAATAATAATAATAATAATAATAATTATAATAATAATAATAATAATGGAAATGCTTTTAACGAAAAATAGAAGCGCGAGCCGCAGTGAGAGAGAGAGAGAGAGAGAGAGACAGAGGCGCGCGCTGAGGGGGAGCCTTCCGTGTTCCTCCCCGCGCGCACCGTCACCGGACCGGGTTTCTCCGGTGTCTCTGCTCTGATCACAGGCGCGCGCTCACGTCTGCACTCTACGGTTAACACCGACACCAGCACACTGCGGTTCAGATCCCATTCCATCAGCAGCAAACAGCTGGAAAACAAACTGCTGGAGAAGAGTCTCTCTCTCTCTCTCTCTCTCTCTCTCTCTCTCTCTCTCATATTATAATAATAATAATAATAATAATAATAATAATAATAAACAACTTCCGGTGGTTTCAGAAGGATGATGATTTTTTTTTTTAATTAAAACCTCGGTGACTTTGAATGAAAGGATTTGCAGCGCGTTTTAATAAACAGATGAATGAAGAAGCGGGTCATAACGAATCAGACGGGTGGGGAGGGGAACAACAACAACAACAACCAGGGGCTCAAATAACATGATATCAGGTCACTGATTCACATTAACATTAACACTGATCACATCCACTCACACAAACATTGTCACTGCTTGCTCTCTCTCTCTGTGTGTGTGTGTGTGTGTGTGTGTACGACCTTCACTGCAAGGGGGCATGAACTGTACCTTTAAATAATTACCCAGAAAGCCAGTTAAAGGTGCAAGAGGTACAATTATGCTTTTTAAAATGTGCACAGAGAGAGAGAGAATACTATCCCAGCTGCTGTTGTCTCTTTCTGCAGTATGAAAGAAATGGTGCTCAGGACCAAATCAGCTCACTTTCCTTCCACATCCATTCCCTGAAAATATTATTATCGCCTTTTAAAAGTGACTCGGACACCAGACCAGGCTGCATGAATGTACTGTTATTTTTTTCTAGATGAAGCTCAAACACACACCTTTCCAGATAAAACTGTCAACAGTCTAATAAAGGTACCAAAAGTCACATGTGTACTTGAGGACACTGTCCCGGCACGAAGGAAGGGTCCAGTTTAGTCCCCCTGAGGGTGTGATGGCAGTCCTGTCCTGTCTGAAAAGAGAGATGGGGTGAGGGTTAAAATGCATGAGAGTAAACTGTAGCTCCTACAGACCTTGGTTAGGGTTGGGATTGGGGGAAATAATGCACATCTCCCCAGTATCATATTTTCTAGGGAGGAATTGCAATTGTAAATCATGTCACGTGACCTTGATTTGCATCATTATTGCTATTATTAAAAACCCTGAACACCCCCCTCCAATCATGTGCTGCAAATTTATAATATTCAACAACTTTAAAAAAAGAAAGAAAGAAAGAAAGAAAGAAAGAAAGAAAGAAAGAAAGAAAGAAAGAAAGCAAAGCACCTCAGATCAGTCAGTGCACTGTGATAACCTCACTGAAATCTGAACAAAAATGACTTGGAAGTTCAACAAAGAAAATAAAAAAAAAACGAAGAAAAGAAAAGAAGAAAATGAGACCAGAAATGTGCAGTAGTTACTCAGCTTCACTTTTCCTTTTTTCTTTTTTTTTTGAAAACAGATTGCTGTAAAACTGTCCATCAACTTTCTCCAAAAACAGGTGATTATTGGTGTTTTACCCCCACCTAGTGGCGAAAACTAGATGGACATAATGGTCTGAAAATAGTAGGACTTAAGTGCATATTCTGGACCAAATTCGTTTTTTTATATGAAAGTATGTCCCTTTACACACTCATCCAGAAGGGTAATTTTGCACAAGGCCATCTGTTCACAGCAGAAAAAAATAAATAAATAAAACGCGTCTGGAAAAATCCCAAGGGAGTCTGGAGCCAGATTCGTGACGTCACCTGCGGAAGCGCCAGCAGGCTGCGAGAGCTTGCATGGTTTCAGTGCACAGCCTGTGTAGACCAAGTTTAGCAGTTAGCAATTTTGCATTGAAATATGGAATTGTCGCCTGAGCGCAATGTGGGAAATGATGAGCACTAATCCCATCAAGATTGGTGTTGCTACACCCTCCTACGATACATCTGTTAACCAGGGCTTTGAACTGGTTCAAGGAACGAAAACGAAAACCGGGAACTTTTTCTATTTCACATGGAACAGAAACGAAACCAGAAACTTTATTATTTTTTATGTTCCGGAACAGAAACGCTTATTAAAAATAACGGTAACCGGTTAATACCGGTTTTTATTTTGTTCCTCAAAGTTTCCGTAGCCTACAAATAAAAAAGCCATTCTCCTCCTGCGCAAGTTTCTATGACCCACTGGGGTTCACTTCCTGTGTAATGTTCACTGACTGAATGGAGAGAGCGGGAAGATGGACTACTATCACGTCTCCACGTGATAATAAGTGAGTAAGTGCATTACTGAGTGTCTGAGCAAAGAAGAGCCTGAACGTTGCAACCTCCCTACTGGCTGTTTGTAAAAATGTATCAGTTGTTGCCCTTCCCACGGGAATCATCGCGGGCTCGAGAGACGAGACCTGACGAGTTAGTTCGTTGGTAGCAGAACAAAATGTCTGGACACAAATCGGGTTTTCAGAAAAGGAAAGAAAATAAACAGAGGGTTGAAAATACAAAAAAGGAGGCAGAAAATGCAAAACGAGTTTTAAGGTAGGATAAATGGTTACTTTTTAAGGCAGCCCGCCGTGGCTGCAGGCCTTCAGTTGTGTCATTGAATGGTTACTTTTCTGAGGCAGCCCGCCGTGGCTGCCTGCAGGCTTATTTATTATAGCCCATTTAGTTAAAATAGTTGATATAAAATGTTTATAGTTATAGTTATGTGATGGTTGTCCTGATTTAGACTGGTGGTTTTTTTTGGGAGGGGGGGTTGCGCGATGTTGCACCCGGGTCCAGATTAGGGCAGAACCGGCCCTGGCTACATTTCAGGTGTAGTTTGTTTTATGTATGTATGTACTTGCATAGATGTGTACTTGGTCTTCCAATATGGCGCCTAACAAAATCTCGCGGCGCGGTGACGTCATGCGGTAGCCCTCTATAGGGCCTGACTAGCCTTTGGTAACACACTAAACGAATTATCTTTCATTTTTGGCACTTTTTCTGTTTGTGTAGATGGGAAGACATACTGAGAATCCAAATCGCCAACATTTGAAATAATAATTGTTTTGAATTATTTCTTGTCTTATTTAATGAAGGTTGTAATAGAATTAGCCTACATTTGGCTTAAGCTGGATGAGACAGAGACATAATTTTATAGCCATTTGTTAAACAGCTGACAGGGAACGTAATTAACCGTTCCGGGAACGAAATTTTTTTGTTCTAACCGGTTCGGGAACGTCTATTTAATGGTGGAACCCAAAACCGGAAACGTTAAAATTCCGTTTCTGTTTGGAACGAACCAATAGGAAAAAAATTCTGGTTCAAAGCCCTGCTGTTAACCATTTTAATAATTACATGATAACGTTGAAGAAATTTGCAGAAAACCACCAGGTCGTTTTCTCATAATCAAACCAGCGCTGACGTAGGATTCAGAGGGAGGCGTCCCGCACGCGACGTCACGAAAATCAATGTTTGCCGGGAAATCCAAATGCCGAGTTTTTTCAGAGGCGGACCAATTCGCCTCAAATGGCTTGATTTCAACTGAATTTTTCTGCTATTGCGCAAGGGAAAAAAAATTGCACAAACTGCAAAATGTGACAGATATTTGACCGAAGTTTAATATAAAATAGGAGAATTACACTGATCTTGCTCCTGAATTTACCCGTGATATGCACTTTAAAGGTGCAATAAGAGATCTGTTTTTTAAATTACTTACTTGTACAAATGACCTGGAAGGTTACGTAGGATATAATGACAAAAACAACATTAACAAAATGAGGTCTGCTGTGGCCTTTGCAAAAGTCACTGAGGAGAAAAACAAAAACAAAAACTGACGTGCAGGCCAGGACGCTCGTTTGTCTTTGTCACTCATTTTTATAGGCAATATAAAGGCCACCTGAGATCCTGGGGGCAGAGCTTCATGACCATGGATAGAAATTGTTTAAATGTTGAACCCACCAAAAATCTAATCTTGGAGAAAATTAAAAAGATTCATCTGAAAACTAATGCTCCTTTAATACTGTAATAATAATAAAAATAATAATGATATTATGAGTGACAGTT
This sequence comes from Neoarius graeffei, assembly GCF_027579695.1. Classification (NCBI taxonomy): domain Eukaryota; kingdom Metazoa; phylum Chordata; class Actinopteri; order Siluriformes; family Ariidae; genus Neoarius; species Neoarius graeffei. The sequence goes on from NC_083584.1 coordinate 59,350,114, forward strand.
GCTTCAATAACTCATGGCTCAAAGGGCCGGTTGATTGACAGCTATTCGAAAGGAATCGTCCAATTTGTGAGCTCGCTTCCCGGTAACAGACCATCTACACAGCTTACGATGCGCTCTTCGGAATTATTTATAGCAGCTCGGGCTCCGTGGGAAGTCGTTCCTCCTCGAGGAGCATCACACACATCTTGTTCATCAGTTTCCATTGACTTTTCCATCGTCGTCTGATCAGGCCTGACGAGCGATCGACAGGACGCTCAAGCCGAATGATTTACTGCTGGTTTTCCTGAAAGAACATGCAGTGGGTTTCCCGGTTGTCTGCTATCACAAATTAGTCACAGTCTTTCTGTACAAATCAGCATGGATGCTGTGTATCATGTGGTTGACATTAACGAACATGAACCTGTGACCCACATTAAACTGATGAAGCTTCAGCAATTGTGATTCACTTTGTGCTGTTGCACATGGACAAGTGAAAAATTTGCACTTCTTAGTAACAATTTAGACCCAAGCCTTGACTTTTCTTAAGTGGATAATCACCTGGATGCTCAATGTTTATACCCTATAAGGCCAAAAAATAAAGTAGACACCTGATCAATGTGCCATTCCAGATTTTGCTCGTATAATAAGCTCCACTCTTCTGGGAAGGCTTTCCACTAGATTCTGGAGCGTGACTATAGCTGTGTGTTTTTGCTGTTCCAGTTCATCCCAAAGATCGCGATAGTTATAGCATTAACTATGGGGTGCGAGATGATTCGATCATGGCTGATGATGAAGTGCCATTGTACAGTATGTCGACAGTGATAAACTTGATTGGATGCTAAATAAAAACATGAGAAGTAAAAATGCAAGTTGTCATTAGGTAAGAATTAGTGCTGTCAAGCGATTAAAATATTTAATCGCGATTAATGTCGCGACTGTCATAGTTAACTCGCGATTAATCGCAATTTAATCGCACATTTTTGTCACATGAAAAACCATTGTACTTCTCTTATCAGCATAAAAAAGTGAATGGGCTTACTCACCGTTCGAACTACGGGGGTACTCGGGGGATCCGAGATCCCCTGAAACAGACATGAGATCCCTTGAAAACATGATTTGGGAAATGTTGGATGGTCTCTAAAATATTGGCAAAATGATGTTTATTGACATAGCAATCGTGTGTAACGGGAAGCATTTGCATATCCGAAGTGTTGTGTTTACATCAAAGATAAAATAAACCGATATGACAACGACTGCTGCTGCCAGGTTGGGGACACAAACTAGTAGAAAGGAAGTGTGCCAACAGTGGAGATCCGCGTGATGGAGATCCGCACTCTGAGACAAGCGCAAGCACCCCCCCAGGGAAAAAAAGGGACCCCCCGAAAATATCGGCATAGTTCGAACACTGGTTGTACCAATGTTTTTTTTTTATTGCAGAGCATAACACGTCTTGTCACAGCCACTGCAAAGTCGGGCTAGAGCCGCCGATGGGAAAACGAAACCTAAGCTGAGCACCGTGGCTCTTCGTCCCGAGGCGTGGGGCTAGCGTGCTGGTTCTTTGGGGGGAGGGCAGAGGACTCTGGCTGTGCGGGCCGTGGCATATTACAGTCTACCTGCTATCGTTTTTCTAAGCAAAGTCTCTGTTCCAAGTTCCTGGCAGTTTCAAAAGCTTATGAAAAACCTACATCATGTCACAGAGCGTTAATCTCGCGATAAAAAAATTATCGCCGTTAAAATTGAGTCAAGTTAATGCGTTAATAATGCGACATTTTTGACAGCACTAGTAAGAATACAAGTACCTGAAAAGCTACTATGCTTAGGTATAGACTGGGAAGAAGTGTCATTGCATGAGACAAAAAAAAAAAAATCTCCAATAACGCTTCTTCATGCACCTTCATGGATAAAGCACTTCTGGATATCACACGATGGAAGAATAGATTGTTCAGAATGTTCTCCAGAACTGCTCCCATCCTCCTTTTCTTTCACTTCTTCCACTGAGTCATTCAAGGGTCGATTAGCAAATGTAGGAACTTTGTAGCAAGTGTTCTTTACCATTCCTCTCTTTGAGGAACCCTTGTTGCTGTCAGCTGTCCATCACTAGCGATGATGACTGCTTCATTAGGATGCGCAGAAACGCAGAGGCCTGCACCATACTTATTTTCCTTTCTTAATGAAGCACCTTGCACAGTAAGGTAAGACAATCAATGTTGTGCCCCCATTGTGTTCTCTCTAGACCTCCAGACCTGATGCCAAGTGGTGCACAAAAGTGCCACAGATCTGATGGGTATGGAAGTTGCCCCACAGTGACAACTGACTTGCCAATGATGCCATCCACTGGCCATTTGAATGTCTCTTCCGCATGCCATCTGGTGGTGTGCCATTGACCCTGTTGGGTTCATCTGCCACATTGCACTAAAAAGCGCCCTGCTGCCAGTGCCTTATTGATGATGTACTATTTAACCCTTAGCTGGAACCTGGGCAGGTGCTACCACTCTGGGTCAGAGCGGACCTGGGAGCAATGGTGATTAAGGGGTAACTCCACTTTCCCCAGTACTCCAGTCCTCCCAGACCTGAGACTCACCACTGGTTGCAGTTTAAAGTCATACTGAGGAATAGGAATGACAGTATAATACACTATGGACAGAAATAGAGAACAGAACAGGGCAGAGCAGGACAGCCCAGGAGAGAACAGAACAGAATACAACAAACCAGTATACATTAAGATAGAACATAGAGAACAGAATGCATGCACACAGAAGAGAACCCTAGGTGACGGGTGATGGATCATGAGAACAGTTATCAAACAAGTTCTTAACAGTTGGGAGAGAGGTCATATGCAAGAGGCGTGATTCAAGATCTGTCTGGTCATATTTAATAAAGTTTTTCAATGCCTAAACATTGAAATTAGCTCTAAGTGGAAGGAAGCCTTCCACTTAGATTTGCGAGTGTGTGTTTAAATTGGGAAAGAGACTGTGCCATGGACTGAGAGCAAATCCGACAACTAACAGTTCTTTAGGAAGACTGTCAGAACCTCATGCCAGTAGTTGGGAGAGAGGTCATATGCAAGAGGCGTGATTCAAGATCTGTCTGATGCCTTCAGTCATGCCAGTGAGGGCTTCCACAGACAGTGATGTGTGGTGCCAAATACGACTTTGCAATTGATGCAAACTAGCTGACAGACTTCCATCCAGGCCTGGAACATTAAGAACTGTGTTTCACTAAACACTGATAGAACCAGTGACCTCCATCAATATTTCCATCTGTCCATGCAGTCCTTCTACAATTTTATGAAAGCTGCAGGAAGTGACTGTGACTTTGAGTGGAGGCCAGCCTTGGAGAGTCACCTTCTACCATGTAGTGGTCATCTCTTATGACATTTCCTGTCCTACAGTCTGACAAGATAATCCAGTATTCCACAGAATATTGGAACAAGTCATGAGTCATTTCATTGCTACCATTTTGAAGGAAAAAAAAAACAGATTAAGTCTACAAAGCTGTCATCTTGTAACAGCGATACTACTCAAATGATCCAAGCCATTCTGGCACAGCTCATCGAACTGCCATCACAGGACAAGATGCCAGAGTTGGGGTTAGAATCGGACCGAGCGCCTGGGTTCATGGTGTTTAATCCGCTCGTTGGCAGCAGCAGTGAGGGAAGCCGTGTAGCACTGTAGCACATGGCCTCATTACTGTAACAGGAAGCGTTTTCATTCAATTCAATTTCACACCATCTGTGACCATAAAGATGAGTTATTACAAGATGCCAAAGTGCTAAAACACAGTCCAATTTATTACCAGCAAATAAAGCCATTATGGTCATACTCTGCATCGTTCAATTAAATCACACAACCCAGCTGATACAGGCAGAATCTCGAAAATCCTAAAGTGGCGATAACTATCATCTTGAAGAGATTTTTGACAAACACACACACATACATACACACACATATCTCCAAGGGCCTTTTATTTTAGTGTTTTTAAAAACAAGGTTGCAAGGATAAACATACATTCCAAGCTAAAGGAATAAAACACAATGCTTTGTACGCCTCTTCATGGATTACTTTCTTGTGGATTGCCAGAATTCCATCCATCCATTATCTGTAACCGCTTATCCTGTGCAGGGTCACAGGCAAGCTGGAACCTATCCCAGCTGACTATGGGCAAGAGGCGGGGTACACCCTGGACAAGTCGCCAGGTCATCGCAGGGCTGACACTTATACCCTGTCCACACTAGGGATTTTGTACCGATACGATACTACTTTCGTACCGCAACACCTGTCCACACTAGCAGCTATACCGGTACTGTAGCGGTATAACTGTATCGGTACGAAACCCACAAATGTATGGGTTTCGTACCGGTACAGTATCGGTACTGTAGCGCTTCGTTGTAGTGTGGACAGATGAAGCAGTTCTGTATCAATACAAATATAATGCGCATGCGCAATGAACCATTCCTACGTCTTCCGGGTTATTCATACAATACAATATGCACATGCTTTCCAGCTGTAAATAAAACGTCAAAATGGCTCAAAACGACCGTGGAGCTACATGGAGCAAAGACAAAGTTATGTGTTTGTTGGAGCTTTGGGGAGACGAGCGATGCCAGGAACAGTTGAGTGAAGAACGGAGATTCGTTTTCTTTGTTTCTTTCTCAACTGCCTCGCGCGTTTTATACGATTCGACTGAATAAATGACCACCAGAAATACAGACTGTACACTGACAACAAAAAGCACACACACGTTGTTTCATCCGCCATATTCTCGGAAGGAAGTTACTCGGTAACCACGGAAACATTTCGCGCACGCGCATTTCAACTACCGTGAAAGAAAACCGCAAACATTTCTCGCTAGTGTGGACAGATGCACTAAACTGTACCGGTATACTTTGTATCGATACAGTTATACCACTATCGTATCGGTATATATGTGAACACAGCTATTGAGGTATTTCACCTGACGTCACAGGGTCACGTGACGCCCCGGTGTCCGCCGTTTTGGACGGCAAGCTAGCTAATGTCAACAACAGTAGCTAGTATGTTACTGTAGCAATGTTTACGTTCAGTCATTTGGATGACTGTTAAAACCTTTCAGTCTCAAGTTTTTCCTTTACTGGATTTACTAGTTTACTGAGCCAGCCAGCCCTGGAGCGCTAGCTAGCCGGCCAGCCAGCCCCGGAGCGCTAGCTAGCCGGCCAGCCAGCCCCGGAGCGCTAGCTAGCCGGCCAGCCAGCCCCGGAGCGCTAGCTAGCCGGCCAGCCAGCCCCGGAGCGCTAGCTAGCCGGCCAGCCAGCCCCGGAGCGCTAGCTAGCCGGCCAGCCAGCCCCGGAGCGCTAGCTAGCCGGCCAGCGAGCCCCGGAGCGCTAGCTAGCCGGCCAGCGAGCCCCGGAGCGCTAGCTAGCCGGCCAGCGAGCCCTGGAGCGCGCTCAGTAAACTAGTAAATACAGTAAAGGAAAAACTTATAACGGGCCATGTCTCAACAGACTAAGAAGTTATTTCAATGACATTTAATAACATTTTGTTTATCCTGAGGACTGAAAGTAAATGAAAATGTGAACAAATCTTAGCTGTCAGTGAACAATCCTGGTGGAAGCAGGTAAATGTCATTCTCTAAGCCTGCTAACCTCAATTTTTGCAAATACCTCTCCCTCTGCTCACCCTGTAAATGCCCTACGTCGCTGGATAGTGAAGGTGTTTTCTGCATCTCGCTCCTTTTTCCTTTATGTTTTTTGTTTGTCGCCTTCCTCGCATTCAAACTGATTCGAGCCGTGCCGTCCAAAATGGCAGCATCACATGACTTGGTCACGTGAGTGAAATACCTCAATAGAGACACACAATCATTCACACTCACATTCACACCTACGGTCAATTTAGAGCCACCAATTAGCCTAACCTGCATGTCTTTGGACTGTGGGGGAAACCAGAGCACCCGGACAAAACCCACGTAGACACGAGGAGAACATGCAAACTCCACACAGAAAGGCCCCCGTCAGCCACTGGGCATGAACCTGGAACCTTCTTGCTGTGAGGCGACAGTGCTAACCACTACAACACCGATTGCCAGAATTTATTATTTTTAATTTACTAAAGAACAAAACATCACGATTTACATTTAATGGGTTATCCTTGAGATAAGTTAGCTATTATCACTTACATACATTATAGCAGCTATAAACAGTCATTCCCTCTGTTAATGAGACACAAACCATCCAGTCATGTTCCCTGAGAAAAAGGAAGACTTTCCCATGGCAGAAAACATCCTGACTGTTGCAGATGCTGATGGTTTTTTGTTTGTTGAATACCAACATGATCTTAAACATCTGTTTATTTTTAGTCTTAGATTATGAGCAGTGCCATCCATACAAGTCCCTATAAATGAGTTGTGATAGAAAGGAGATAAAAAAACATGATACAAAATTAATGAACACCTACCAAACAAACAGATTCAGGAATTCACCAGTGCTGTGGTATCACAACAAATACAGTATTCATTGCAAAATATACGTGTCACGATGTAACTTGATGTAACAGCAATACTATTGACTTAAAAGTTTAAAACATTTTTCAAACTTTTTGACTCAAAGCTCAACCTGGATAACGGTTAGGATGCTTTGTTTTTGCTGAAACACTGTAGGGAAAACCTCACTGAGATGTTCTCCTGGTCTCCTTTTGTTCCGGACCACCATCACAGCAGATTCCTTCAAACCTAGTGGATGCTGGGTATCAAAATAGTCACAAGGGTTCATAACTATCTCGCTCTCTTGCTTGTGTGCGGGACTCGTGTAGGTTTATTCTGAATTGTCTGTGAAGATTCTCAGTCATCCAGGTCATAGTAAACTGTGGGTGGTAAAAGAGAGCAGCTGGACTTGCTTGAAGATTCTTGAAGACGTTTCACCTCTCATCCAAAAGGCTTCTTCAGTTCTGTCTGACTAATAGGGAGTATCAGGTATTTATCCTCTCATGGATGAAAAGCAATCCTAAGGTGTCATTGAGTCATCCTGTTGGTGTGGGTCACTGGGGGCTGGGTGTGAACGGCCTAGAGAGTCATTGGGGTGATCAATGGATTGTTGGTTCTCTCTGTCCTCCTGTGAGTCATTGAAAACAGCTGGGTTTTGGTGTGCATTCAGTTATCTGGGAAGTGTGCTAAGAACTGCATTGTAGGTGGCTGATAAATGGTGTCTTAGACCACCACCTCTGTTCAGTGATGGCCGTTCCAGGTTGAAAAAATGGCTTCTTTAACTCCTCGCTCACACCAATGATCAACGACACCTTAGGATTGCTTTTCATCCATGAGAGGATAAATACCCGATACTCCCTATTAGTCAGACAGAACTGAAGAAGCCTTTCAGATGAGAGGTGAAACGTTTTCAAGAATCTTCAAGCAAGTCCAGTTGCTCTCTTTTACCACCCACAGTTTATTCTGAATTGTCACACTTTTCCAATTAAAGAGATGTTACCAGTCTGGAAACCAGAAAGCAAAGAGAAACTAAGAAGAAGAGGACAATTTGAAGCATCAATGTTGAGATAATCAAATAAAATAATAATTAAGGATTATAATTACAGGCTAGGTGGCACAGTGGTTAACGCTGTTGCCTCACAGCAAGAAGGTCTGGGTTTGAGCCCCGTGGCCAGCGAGGGCCTTTCTGTGCGGAGTTTGCATTTCCCCCGCGTGGGTTTGCTCTGGTTTCCCCCACAGTCCAAAGACATGCAGGTTAGGTTAACTGGTGACTCTAAATTGACCGTAGGTGTGAATGGTTGTCTATGTATCAGCCCTGTGATGACCTGGCGACTTGTCCAGGGTGTACCCCGCCTTTCGCCCATAGTCAGCTGGGATAGGCTCCAGCTTGCCTGCGACCCTGTAGAACAGGATAAAGCGGCTAGAGATAATGAGATGGGATGAGATTATAATAACAAGCTAGGTGGCATGGTGGTGTAGTGGTTAGCGCTGTTGCCTCACAGCAAGAAGATCTGGGTTTGAGCCCTGTGGCTGACGAGGGCCTTTCTGTGCGGAGTTTGCATGTTCTCTGTGTGGGTTTGCTCTGGTTTCCCCTACAGTCCAAAAACATGCAGGTTAGGTTAACTGGTGACTCTAAATTGACCGTAGGTGTGAGTGTGAATGGTTGTCTGTGTCTATGTATCAGCCCTGTGATGACCTGGCGACTTGTCCAGGGTGTACCCCGCCTTTCGCCTGTAGTCAGCTGGGATAGGCTCCAGCTTGCCTGCGACCCTGTAGAAGGATAAAGTGGCTAGAGATGATGAGATGAATTACAGGCTAAGCCATAAAGTAACGTAATGCTAGCTGAACATCACTTGGAAAGCAAGCAGAAAGCTCGGAGTTGGTGCTCAGTTTGGAACTCGTAATTTCTTACCCCTTGTGAACCTCCTGGTCTGCTGGGGTTGAAAGATGTGACTCAGAAGATACTTGTATTTACTTTCAAATCTGGAACTTTCCATTGGGTCCATTTGCTCTGCATAGTGGCCTGTTTGAGCACTCATGCCACACCAGTAGGTGGCGGTAAAGCATCAATTTGATGCTCTTCACCAAGCAACAAAATGGAAAGATCCAAATAGACACATTTAATGTCAGTGGCACAAATCATAAAAACTCCGTAATCAACAAATAGTAACATCACATCCTGGACTCACTTGAGTCAGTCTTAACCCATTCTATTCAGTGAAAATATATGGGTTCTATAGTTATTAATTAGTATTAATAGTAGTAGAGTAGTAATAGTAGTATTTAAGTAACCCCTTGCCGTGGCAGTTCCCGTAGTGTAGTGGTTATCACGTTCGCTTAACACGCGAAAGGTCCTCGGTTCGAAACCGGGCGGGAACATGGAGATGTTTATTTAATTCCTTTCCGAGATAGTTTTAATTTCATTGCCCTCATTCGAGTTATATTTAATCAGCACGTGAGAAACACTGAATTGAATGAAAGAAAGCAGATATTATACATTCTGACCACTAGAGGGAGGGGTTACACAATTCGAACAATGAGTTGCACTTTATTCTACAGCGTTGTTGAATACTCGATTCTGATTGGCCAGTTACTCCGGTTCTGTTACTTCTTGTTCTGGCATTCTGTGGTCTGTTTCTGAGTAACAAACGTTGCTATGGACATGTTTTTAATCAAAGATCTGATTATAGAACTAATTATAACCAGTAATTGGGCAGCCTGACGTTCAACCGCTGTGGGTAATTAATCACACCTTAGCATGATTACTCAGTTCCTGTAGTGTAGTGGTTATCACGTTCGCCTAACACGCGAAAGGTCCTCGGTTCGAAACCGGGCAGGAACATCAATTATTTATTTCCCTTATTCACTTCAAGAAGAGTTTTTATTCCAAACCTTCATGATCAGGATGATGTTTCATGTTTCATCTGCACCTGAAAAACTGAACAGAATGAAAGAAAGAAGATATTATACATTCTGACCACTAGAGGGAGAAGTTACACAATTCTGAGGAGAAGTTTTAAATTTTGCCTCTACATCGAAGTCATTTTGAACTGATCTGTTAGTTTGGGCTTTTCTCCATTTTATAGATTCCATTTTAAATAAGAAAAAAAAAATCCCTGCCAATATAACAGACAATATACTGTCCACCAGAAGCATCGTTGTGTTTATTTTGTCAAGTCAAGTTTATTTGTATAGCGTTTTTAATAATAGGCATTGTCACAAAGCAGCTTTACAGAAAATTAAAGACTTTAAACATTAACTAATTTTATCCCGAATCTATCCCCGATGAGTAAGCCTGTGGCGACGAAAAACTCCCTCAGACAACATGAGGAAGAAACCTCGAGAGGAACCAGACTCAAATGTAACCCATCCTCATCTGGGTGATACCAGATAGCATGATTATACACTACCGTTCAAAAGTCTGGGGTCACTTTGAAATGTCGTTATTTTTGAAAGAAAAGCACTGTTCTTTTCAATGAAGATCACTTTAAACTAATCAGAAATGCACTCTATAATGTGGTAAATGACTATTCTAGCTGCAAATGTCTGGTTTTTGGTGCAATATCTCCATAGGTGTATAGAGGCCCATTTCCAGCAACTCTCACTCCAGTGTTCTAATGGTACAATGTGTTTGCTCATTGCCTCAGAAGGCTAATGGAGGATTAGAAAACCCTTGTACAATCATGTTAGCACAGCTGAAAACAGTTGAGCTCTTTAGAGAAGCTATAAAACTGACCTTCCTTTGAGTAGATTGAGTTTCTGGAGCATCACATTTGTGGGGTCGATTAAATGCTCAAAATGGCCAGAAAAATGTCTTGACTAGATTTTCTATTCATTTTACAACTTATGGTGGTAAATAAAAGTGTGACTTTTCATGGAAAACACAAAATTGTCTGGGTGACCCCCAAACTTTTGAACGGTAGTGCAAATAACTCTCTTCTATAACTGTGTCCTATAGAATCACAAAGTATAACTGTGTAACCAGGAAATTCATTATAGTTTTAACATGAGGTCTGTTTTGTTGACGTTATAAACTGTTCATTGATGGAGACTCGAGTGCAAAACTGTTCATGACAACTGCAGCCCTAAAGTTAGCAAGTTAACTGTCATCCTCAGACATAAAAGCATTACTGTAAGTGTCCAGAGTGCGACTTTCGACTGTCCATATGGGGCCGTCCTCCACAGGAGCAATGTGATGAGACTCCAGCCAGACAGGTCATCAGGATGGATCAGGCAGGTCCAAAGACATGCAGGTTAGGTTAATATGGGACAGTCTTGGGCTGAGGTGCCCTTGAGCAAGGCACCTAACCCCCAATTGCTCACCGGGCACTGTAGCATGGCTGCCTACTGCTCTGGGTACAGGTATGTGTGTGTGTGCCCATTGCTCATGTGTGTGTTCACTGCTTTGGATGGGTTAAATCCAGAGAGGAATTTCACAAGTGTATGTGTGATGAATAAAGTTGTCGTTGTTGTTGTTCTTCTTCTTAGTTCACACAGGCCACAATATGAGTCCAGAGTCTGGAAAAGTAAGTAATTTCTAATTCCACTCCAAACTCTGTGCACAGAACGTTTTCTTGAACAAAGTAATTTGTGTGTATTGAAGGGTGTAATGTAAAGTGACTGAGTGCACTGTGGATTTAAATTATACAACATTATTCATAAATGATGACACTGGAATGATGCTGTGGTTCAGGAATAGTTTGTTCTGGGAATTTGCGTGAATTTGACTCCTGTTGCGTGAGGTTTTAATGCATCTCCATCTCCATAACTATCTGTCTGTTTTGAAGCAGATAAATACCAAATGTATTTTAGAAGTTTAATATAAAAATATTGAAAAAAGGACTTCTTCAGTAACCACTTTATCTTGGTCAGGGCCATTGGTGGATCTGGAGTCTCTGCCTGGAACACTGGGCATTAAGCAGGAATACACTCTGGATGGGACGCCAGACCATCGCAGGCTATAAACGGTAAATCATGTGAGTAATAAAAGATAAAGAATAAATGTGAAGCATCGCGATACTCTTGTAGCCATTCCAAGTCTGCAGCAGTTCATTCTCCCGTCAGAGTGTCCACCTGCATGTGGCACATTTGTTATTGAGGAGTTTGAGACCGATGGAAAATAAGTACAGCAATTTGAATCTAAAATGAAACCTGAGTCCATGAAAGGTAGGAAATGTCAGAGTGCATATGTATGTACTGTATATGTGTGTGTGCGTGTCCCACTTATAGGAGTTGTTCAGTTGAAAATGATGCAATGAATATTTAACCAGACACACTTTGCTAACACAGTCATAGTGAGGGCCAGAAATAGAGTAATCCTCCTTCCTCAATGGTACATCTGGTACACAGGAATGACACATCCCTTTTTCAGAAGATTAAGGCTGAAATAGAATCGGATAGTCCAGCCCAGCAGTTTCTTATAGCTCAAACACTTTGTGACACAGACACAACACATACACATGATTGTCTACATTGTACACTCCGACTCAGTCAACTCTGGAAAATAATATAAACTGAAATCAGTGCAAATCCAGGAAACAGGATCAGTTTTAAATATGATCCATTAAATATGATCCATTTGAATAAATATACTTACCGGCCACTTTATTAGGAGCACCCACCCGTCCACCTGCTGTTTGATGCAGTTCTCTAATCAGCCGATCCCTCGACAGCAGCACAGTGCATAAAATCATACAGATACAAATCAAGAGCTTCAGTTAATGTCCACAATGTTCAAACATCAGAATGGGAAAAACTGTGATCTCAAAGTGTGACTTTCTTTCACTGTGGCGTGGGTGTTGGTTTGAGCCAGATGGACCGGTTTGAGTATTTCAGAAACTGCTGATCTCCTGGGGTTTCCACACACAACGGTCTCTAGAGTTTACACAGAATGGTGCGGAAAACAAAAAACACTGAATGAGTGACAGTTCTGAGAGTGGAAACAAACACCTTGTTGATAAGAGAGGTCAGAGGAAAATGGCCAGATTTGAGGTGGTTTGAGCTGCTAGGAAGGACATAGTAACTCATATAATCATTCTTTACAACCGTGGTGAGCAGAAAAGCATCTCAGCATGTAACAGCAGAAGAACACATTGGGTTCCACTCCTGCAGCCAAGAACAGGGATCTTAGAACCAAGAACAAATTCCTACTAAAGTGGCTGGTGAGTGTGTATTAACTTAACTGTTATTGGTATAATTTTTTAAACCAAATTACCTTCCTTTAATCATCAAATGGATGTATTTTCCCTTTTACTAAATTGTACATATACAGTGGTGCTTGAAAGTTTGTGAACCCTTTAGAATGTTCTATATTTCTGCATAAATATGACCTAAAACATCATCAGATTTTCACACAAGTCCTAAAAGTAGATAAAGAGAACCCAGTTAAACAAATGAGACAAAATATTATACTTGGTCATTTATTTATTGAGGAAAATCATCCAATATTACATATCTTTGAGTGGCAAAAGTATGTGAACCTCCAGGATTAGCAGTTAATTTGAAGGTGAAATTAGAATCAGGTATTTTCAATCAATGGGATGACAATCAGGTGTGAGTGGGCACCCTGTTTTATTTAAAGAACAGGGATCTATCAAAGCCTGATCTTCACAACACATGTTTGTGGAAGTGTATCACGAAACGAACAAAGGAGATTTCTGAGGACCTCAGAAAAAGCATTGTTGATGCTCATCAGGCTGGAAAAGGCTACACAACCATCTCGAAAGAGTTTGGACTCCACCAATCCACAGACAGACAGAATGTGGACAAATGGAGGAAATTCAAGACCATTGTTACCCTCCACAGGAGTGGTCGACCAACAAAGATCACTCCAAGAGCAAGGCGTGTAATAGTCAGTGAGGTCACAAAGGACCCCAGGGTAACTTCTAAGCAACTGAAGGCCTCTCTCACATTGGCTAATGTTAATGTTCATGAGTCCACCATCAGGAGAACACTGAACAACAATGGTGTGCATGGCAGGGTTGCAAGGAGAAAGCCACTGCTCTCCAAAAAGAACATTGCTGCTCATCTGCAGTTTGCTAAAGATCACGTGGACAAGCCAGAAGCCTATTGGAAAAATGTTTTGTGGACGGATGAGACCAAAATAGAACTTTTTGGTTTAAATGAGAAGCGTTATGTTTGGAGAAAGGAAAACACTGCATTCCAGCATAAGAACCTTATCCCATCTATGAAATATGGTAGTGGTAGTATCATGGTTTGGGCCTGTTTTGCTACATCTGGGCCAGGATGGCTTGCCATCATTGATGGAACAATGAATTCTGAATTATACCAGCGAATTCTAAAGGAAAATGTCAGGACATCTGTACATGAACTGAATCTCTCAAGAGAAGGTGGGTCATGCAGCAAGACAAGGACCCTAAGCACATAAGTCATTCTACCAAAGAATGGTTAAAGAAGAATGAAGCGAATGTTTTGGAATGGCCAAGTCAAAGTCCTGACCTTAATCCAATGGAAATGTTGTGGAAGGGCCTGAAGCGAGCAGTTCATGTGAGGAAATCCACCAACATCCCAGAGATGAAGCTGTTCTGTACAGAGGAATGGGCTAAAATTCCTCCAAGCCAGTGTGCAGGACTGATCAACAGTTACCGGAAACATTTAGTTGCAGTTATTGCTGCACAAGGGGGTCACACCAGATACTGAAAGCAAAGGTTCACATACTTTTGCCACTCACAGATATGTAATATTGGATCATTTTCCTCAATAAATAAATGACAAAGTATCATATTTTTGTCTCATTTGTTTAACTGGGTTCTTTTTATCTACTTTAAGGACTTGTGTGAAAATCTAATGATGTTTTAGGTCATATTTATGCAGAAATATAGAAAATTCTAAGGGGTTCACAAACTTTCAAGCACCACTGTAGGTATACAGAGATAAATAGAGAGTTCTATTCAAAGAAGCAGGACTCCAGTGTGTAACATGGACACATTCTTTATTTTTATGGGAAACCCAGGGATCATGGTAATGAAACAGCAGGAGTTTATTAATAATACAGGCAGACAGAATAATCATAGACCTACCTGTAATCATAAACAGTAACACAGTAAACTGAAACAAAAGCGTATGAGAGTATATAAAGACAAACAAATCAAGGGATGAATACGTAACAGGTGCACACATTAGGTAACGGAGTTCGAGACAAGAAAGTTAACTCATAACATGCCAGGTAATGGATGGTTACTGTATGTACTGTATATATAGTAACTGTACTTTGAAGTGGAGAGCCATCAGGGCAGGTTACTGCAGAGTTCGTGGAGTCTTGCCATGTATTAATTTCCTTGTGACCATGACCTCCTGTGGTTAAAGGTCAACCTAAGAACACAGTCATCTTCGGGACTTTCTGGGTCAAGCCAAGCATCTTGTCCTCCACTGTATCCCTGTCCATAGAACCAGGGATCCATGTGCAATCTTCAATTCTATTTAATCTATATTCAACAGTGCTTTAAATGATGGACATTGTCACAAAGCAGCTTTATCAATATCTGGATGCAGATTTAGATATAAACCCCATTTCTGGAAAAGTTGGGATATTATTGACAGATCTTGGATTTGCACCTTTCTCTGGGAACAGTCTGGATGGCCCATCTCGTTTTTGGCATGGAGAACTTGATGTCTGTTTTTTCCTGAAAACATGCTGAAATGTGAACTCATCTGACCACAGCACACATCTCCACTGCCATTCAGTCCTTCTGAGATGAGGTCAGTTCCACAGAACTGAGCAGTGTTTCTGCATGGAAGTGATGTAGGGTTTCTCCTTGCGTAATAGTTTCAGGTCATGTTTCTTGATGCAGCAGCAGACTGTGTTAAGTGACAATGGTTTTCCAATGTACTTTCAAACCCATGTGGCTATATTTATCACAGTAGCATAATGGTTTTTTTATGCAATGCTGTCTGAGGGCTTGAAGGTCACTCACATTCAACAGCAGTTTCTGGCCTTGCTCTACACGGACTGAGATTTGTCCAGATTCTTGAATCTTTTCACAATATTACATATTGTACAGTAAAAGGTGAAAAACCTAAATTCTTTGAAATCTCCCACTGAGAAATGTTCTTTTTGCACTGACTGAAAAATCTCTCACAAAGTTTGGCCAAAGTGGTGAACTATGACCCATCTTTGCTTGGATCTCACAACTTTATGGGACAGGGGAAAATCAGCTGATCATCAACCGAGTCATTTCATAACATTTCGACCCCCCAGGATGAATCGTGCCCTGTAATTGCAGCAATTCCTTGATTTGAGACAAAACTGTGTTAGTGTTCTCGGGTGGAGTGGCAGCAACATCATGGCCTGAACAGTATACTTTTCAACTTCATCCCCTCTTATGGATTCTGAAACCAAGACATGGGCATCCTACTGCCTCAAACATATCAGACAGAAGGAGGTAACAATCAAGTGCCTCATGGACCACTATACCAAAGACCTGTCTGATTAAGATATGCGAGTAAAAAGTTCCAGGACTGTTTCTATGGCAAACCAAGGCAATGCATGTGCTGTAGGAGCGAGCAGTAACTCTCATGAGTCAGTATATTGCATAACATCGAGCTGTCAATATGTTTTTGTGACAGTGTCCACATATGGATTTGTGATCATCAACCCTGGAAATGCTTCAACAAGACTGTGGCAATGAAGCATGAAATGGTCAAGGTGTTTTGAGTGGTATTTGCGCTTCAAGAGGAGTAGGATGTCATTGGAGGACAATGTTCTACCCTTCTTGATGCATGAATGCCACTAAAAACACCTCAGCCAGCTCAGTGCTTCTTTACAGTTGCCTTGCAGAAGCATTTCCAGGGTCTCTGTTGTTGATTGCCCAAGTTTGACACATAATTTGATGTCTGGTTCATCATACAATCACAAATGCACACATGCACGTTGTCATGAAAATGTATGTAGAACAGGTCCCAATGTTGTCACGCGGTATACTGACTCGTGAGAGTTACTGCTAGCTCTTGGTGCATGTACAGGTAAGGTCAGGCAGCATGATCTTCTCGAACTCTGTTTGTCTGCAACAGGAACAATCCCAGAACTTTTTGATTGCACCTTGTACTCATGTTTTTACCAGGCTCTGACAATGCCATTTGAGTCAGCCAAACTTCCTTCTTATATGAGTTAAAAATTCCAGTTGAATCTCCATTTTGCTTTCTATTAATAGACACTGCATTTTAGTGGTACACACCATCAAACACCCCAAGCTCCAAGGCTAATGGGCTGTGAAATACCATCGAGTTTCTCAGCGTGTGGGGTTGGAACAGAAGACAGTAAGGAGTCCTGGGGGAGAGCACAAAAATCTGTGCAGTTATCATTGGCATTATAACGAATTCTCTTTCTTTCCTTAAGTCAGTGGCACAAAACACATTTCCAGATTAATTGTGCACAATCCAGGAATCATAGTTAGAATACATAGCAGGGGTCAAAACACAGGCAGAAAGATTTAACAATGAAGACAAACAAAAAACAAAGACATTAATGCTCCATGCCAGAACAAGAAACAGCAGGATACTGTATATATGTAGACAGACAAACCGATCAAGGAGTAACAAGGAATAGGTGCATGCATTCGGGAAACCTTTGGCAGGACAAGGGGGCGGAGGCAGGACAAACTCATAAACCAAACCATAAGCACAAGGTGCTTGGTGTTATGTCAGCTGTTACACAAAGACAGACTCTGTGACAATCAACCATTAACTGCAAATGTAATTTAGAAGAAGATAACTTGGAGAGCAGGATATGGCTGAGAGACTGAACAATTAATTAGGATTTTAATGTAACAGACACAATTTGTCCTCTAAAATCATCTCTGCTGTCTCTCTTCTTCTACTTCACATGGGTGATAACAAGCTAAGTAACAACATGACTGGAACAAGAACATTACTAAGGCTCCTGCTCTTACATGTGCACTTGTCATCGAGATCCTATAATTACTGGTATTACGAAGTACCATTTATATTGTTTCTGAGGCCTTCATTTTGGTTTCCTTCAATAAGAACAGGAATCCTGAAAAAAACAGGATGACAAATTAAAGGATAAAATTAAAGGAAAAAATAAGCATAAAGTGTCTTAGTAGGTGTTGGACCACCATTGAGCTTCTGCTTTGTTATTGATTCTACAAGTCTCTGGAACTGGACTAGAAGGATGAAGACTGTTCTTCCAAAAGATATTCCCTCAGTGGGTATTTTGATGATGATGATGATGATGATGATGATGGTGCTGGAGAGCACTCCGGCAGGTCCGATCTGTTGGTTGGGTTTGACTGGGCTGAGATCTGGTGACTGTGATGCCCATGGTATATGATTTTTCCTCATCATCAAACCATTCAGCGATCCCTTGTGCCCTGTGGATGTGGGCGGGGACCACACCCGTTCAGACAGACATGTTTCATCATATGAATGAAGGTTAATCAGAAAAAACTTTCTATTGATTTGCACCGATGCTTCACACTAAATGGACCCAGACTATGCCAGTAATAAATAAATAAATAAATAAATAAATGTCCTTTACAGCAGAACAGGTTTTGTAAGAAATCAGACAGGGAAAACATACTTGTGCTTTCTTTCTTATACACCATATGCCTCTGAAGAGCCAATTAGTGTTCAGCATGCATGATTACACACACTGCCACCCCAACCCACACACACACGCACACAGAGAGAGAGAGAGAGAGAGGGAGGTGTGATTGTTTATCGTACTTCTTTTTCGATTTACTGGGTCATTTCCTGTAGGCAATTTGTGCATTCTGACAATCGCTATCACTGCAGATTGTGAACAATGAGGAAATAATTTATTTGTGAACAGATGTAAATTCGGTAAGTCTTTGAAATTAAAGAAGAGCCCAGACACTAGACATTTTCCTAGAATGCTGTTAATGCACAAGTCAGATCACAATGGAATTGCGATAGATGCAAAGATGAGAAAATAAAATCTAGAAGAAGCAAGGTTCTATCATTACTTTCATGACTTTATAGCCACTTCATTCAGCTTCATTGGCTATGGTGGTCAAGACAGTGTATATCTCAACTAAATACATACTTAACAGTTATTCCAAAAAATTGAGCCGTATATGAGCTGATAGGCCATGTATGACGAGATTGAGTGGAATAACTGTTTTATTCTATCCACATTCACTGGATATGAGCAATGGTGTGCTTTGATTGGCTACTCTACTACTAGGCTATCTACTCTACTATAGGTCAGCCTTTATTTCTTAAAACAAATCAAGTGAGAGCAAGTGAGTGTGTCACATTGTCCCTTGTCCTCAAAGCAACATGGGTTGTGTAGTGAAATTCATGTCTTTCCTCTTGGTAATATACTGTACTTGCTTTAATATTTGGCACAAAATCTTCTCCATATTATTATGCCTCTAGATAAAAGACTCATCGACAGAGTGAATATGAACTTTTTGGTGTTTTCTGATTGAATTAGCTCAAGAATGTTACAATAAAATGAAGATATATGTAATCCATCTATCCATCTGTCCATTTTCTTCTGCTTATCCAAAGTTGGGTCGCGATGGCAGCTGGCTAAACAGGGTATTCCAGGTGTCCCTCTCCCCAGCAACACTTTCCAGTTCCTCCTGGGGGATCCCAAGGTGCTCCCAGGCCAGATGAGCTATATAATCTCTCCAGCGTATTATGGGTCTACCCCAAGGTTTCCTCCCAGTTGGGTGTGCCCGGAAAACCTCCAAAGGAAGGCACCCAGGAGGCATCCTAATCAGATGCCCAAACCATCTCAGCTGACTCCTCTCGACATGAAGGAGCAGCAGCTCTGCTCTGAGATCCCTCCAGATGTCTGAGCTCCTCACCCTATCTCTAAGGGTGAGCCCAGCCACCCTACAGAGAAAGCTCATTTCAGCCGCTTGTATCCATGATCTCATCCTTTTGGTAACTCCCCAAAGCTCATGACCATAGGTGAGGGTTGCAACGTAGATTGACTGGTAAATCGAAAGCTTTGCCTTCTGGCTCAGCTCCCTCTTACCACAATGGACCAGTACAACACCCACATTACTGCTGACACTGCCCTAATCCGCCTGTCCATCTCATGTTCCATTTTACCATCACTCATGGACAAGACCTCAAGATACTTGAACTCCTTTACTTGGAGCAGCAACTCATTCCCAACCCAGAGGGAACACTCCACCATTTTCTGGCAGAGAACCATGGCCTCAGACTTGGAGGTGCTGACTCTCGTCCCAGCCACTTCACTCTCGGCTGCAAACCATCCCAGTGCTTGCTGAAGGTCACACTCTGAAGAAGCCAACAGAACCACATCATCTGCAAAGAGCAAAGATGCAATTCTGAGGTTCCCAAACCGGACACCCTCCTCACCCCAGCTGTTCCTTGAGATCCCATCCATAAATATCACAAACAGGATTGGTGACAAGGGGCAGCCTTGGTGGAGTTCAACACCCACCGAGAACGTGTTTGACTTTGTGTGGAGAATTTGGACACAGCTCACATTTTTGTTGTACAAGGACTGGATGGCTCGTAGCAATGGCCCCGATACCCCATACTCCCACAGTGCCTTCCACAAGAGCCTCTGGGGGACACGGTCATAAGCCTTTTCCCAATCTACAAAACACATGTAGACTGGCTGGTCATACTCCCATGAATCCCCCAACAACCCTGCCAGGCTAAAGAGCTGGTCCACTGTTACATGGCCAGGACAGAATCTGCATTGCTTCTCCTGAATTTGAGGTTCAACAATCAGTCAGAGCCTCCTTTCCAGCACTCTGGAATAAACTTTCCCGGGGAGGCTGAGCAGTGTGATACCCCTATAATTGGAGCACAGTCTCTAGTCCCCCTTTTTGAAAAGAGGAACCACCACCCTGGTCTGCCACTCCACAGGCACTGTACCCGACCTCCACACAACATTGAAGAGGCGTGTCAGCCAAGACAAGTGTGTCAGCCAGGACAAGCATGTCAGCATCTCAGGGCAAATTTCATCCACCCCTGGCATCTTGCCACCAAGGAGCTTCTTGACTGCCTCAGTGATCTCTGTCAGAGATATGGATGAAGCTTCCCACGAGTCCTCAGACTCCACCTCCTCCATGGAGGATGTGTAGGATGGGTTCAGGAGTTCCTCAAAGTGCTCATTCCACCACCCGACAATATCCCCAGTTTGGGTCAGCAGTTATCCTCCCCAGCTGCACACAGCCTGAGGCAAGCCCTGCTTCCCTTTCCTAAGTCACCAAACAGTTTGCCAGAACTTCCTTGAGCCCAACTGAAAGTCCTTCTCCATGGCCTCCCTGAACTCCTCACACACCCAGGTTTTTGTTTCAGCAAGTGCCAAAGCTGCAGCCCTTTTGGCCTCCCGGTATCTGCTTGCTGCCTCAAGGGACCCCTGGGCTAACCAAGCCCAAAAGGCCTCTTTCTTCAGCTTGATGGCTCCTTTCATCACTGGTGCCCACCAGCGGGTTCTTAGGTTACCGCCATGACAGGTACTGATGACCTTTTGGCCACAGCTCCTACCAGCCACCTCTACAATGGAGGCTTTGAACATGGTCCATTTGGATTCCATGTCCCCAACCTCCCCTGGGATGCATGAAAACCTTTTCCAGAGGTGGGAATTGAAGCCCTCACGAACAGAGGACTCTGCCAGACATTCCCAGTTCACCCTCATTACTCGCTTGGGTTTGCCAGGTCTGTCCAGCAGCCTCCCCCACCATCTGATCCAATTCACCACCAGGTGGTGATTAGTTGACAGCTCTGCTCCTCTCTTCACCCGAGTGTCCAAGACATACAGCCGTAGATCTGATGATACGCCCACAAAGTCAATCATTGATCTTTGGCCTAAGATGTTCTGTACCAGGTACACTTATGAACTACCTTGTGTTTGAACATGGTGTTTGTTATGGCAAATCCATGACGAGCACAGAAGTCCAACAACAAACACCACTCGGATTTAGATCAGGAAGGCCGTTCCTCCCAATCACCCCCGTCCAGGTTTCTCCATCATTGCCCATGTGAGCATTGAAGTCCCCCAGGAGAACTATCCCCAGTCGGCACCCCTTCCAGGACACCACCCAGTGACTCCAAGAAGGCCAAATACTCTGCATTGCTGTTTTGTGCATAAGCAAAAACAACAGTCACAGTTTTCCTCTAAGTAACTTGCAGTCACATAGAGGCAACCCTCTTGTTCTCCAGAGAGAACTCCAACACAGCGGCGCTCAGCTGGGGGCTCGTGAGTATCCCCACACCTGCCCAGTGCCTCTCACCCTGGGCAACACCGGAAAAGGACAGTCCACCCCCACTCCAGGAGTTTAGTTTCAGAACCGGTGCTATGTGTGGAGGCGAGCCCAACTATATCTAGTTGGTACCGCTCCACCTCCCACACTAGCTCCGGTTCCTTCCCTGCCAGAGAGGTGACGTTCCATGTCCCACTCACTTGTCTTCACTGCTGACGATCAGCACACCCAGGGTCCTGCCTTTGCCTGCCACCCAGCTCACAATGCACCCGACCCCGGTGCCTGTCCTTGCCCACATGACGACATGCCTACATGGGTGAGCCCACATGGCAGCAGCTCTATGTAATTTCTTCGGGCTGTACCTGGCTGGGCCCCATGGGCCAAGGCCTGGCCACCAAACACTCACCGGCTTGCTCCCCTCCCAGCTCTGGCTCAAGGAGGAGGCCCCGGTTTCCTGCTCCCGGGCGAGGTGTTGCAGCTCCTTTCTTGTCGTTTCATCGGGGTCTTGACTCGCTCTTCGTCTGGCCCCTCCACTGGAACCAATTTGTCTTGTGAAACCCTACCAGGGGCTAATGCCCCTGACAACACAGCTCCCAGGATCACTGGGACACCCAAGCCCCTCCACCACATTAAGGTGGCTATTCTTCTGAGGGGAAGTATATATAATATTTTCATTTAATAATGAACATTTCTCAACCTTCCTTGGTTAGATTGGTTTCTGTTCAGGGCTTCTAGATGTGTTTGTGTTTTTGTATTTGTTATGAGTCGTTTCATGAAGTGGGCATCACCTAGGTCCAGTCCAGTGATCCTCACGGCCTATCGAAAAGTCCAGGTTTGGACTCAGACCTGATCTAGCCCCTCCTCCTATGTGGGTGGGGTTGACTTCATTTTGTGCCTCCATTTTTGAGTTGAATGACTTTTCA
Organism: Neoarius graeffei; assembly: GCF_027579695.1. Classification (NCBI taxonomy): domain Eukaryota; kingdom Metazoa; phylum Chordata; class Actinopteri; order Siluriformes; family Ariidae; genus Neoarius; species Neoarius graeffei. The sequence goes on from NC_083584.1 coordinate 59,372,666, forward strand.
TCTTTGTAATTTTGTAATTTTTGTACAACCCTGAGTCCAAAAAAGTTGGGACAAAGTACAAATTGTAAATAAAAACGGAATGCAATAATTTACAAATCTCAAAAACTGATATTGTATTCACAATAGAACATAGACAACATATCAAATGTGGAAAGTGAGACATTTTGAAATTTCATGCCAAATATTGGCTCATTTGAAATTTCATGACAGCAACACATCTCAAAAAAGTCGGGACAGGGGCAATAAGAGACTGGAAAAGTTAAAGGTACAAAAAAGGAACAGCTGGAGGACCAAATTGCAACTCATTAGGTCAATTGGCAATAGGTCATTAACATGACTGGGTATAAAAAGAGCATCTTGGAATGGCAGCGGCTCTCAGAGGTAAAGATGGGAAGAGGATCACCAATCCCCCTAATTCTGTGGTGACAAATAGTGGAGTAATATCAGAAAGGAGTTCGACAGTGTAAAATTGCAGAGTTTGAACATATCATCATCTACAGTGCATAATATCATCAAAAGAGTCAGAGAATCTAGAAGAATCTCTGTGCGTAAGGGTCAAGGCTGGAAAACCATACTGGGTGCCCGTGATCTTCGGGCCCTTAGACGGCAGTGCATCACATACAGGCATGCTTCTGTATTGGAAATCACAAAATGGGCTCAGGAATATTTCCAGAGAACATTATCTGTGAACGCAATTCACCAACGAAACCGATGAAACCGACGGAATGCAATGATGTGGAAGTTTCAAAATTCCATATTTTATTCAGAATAGAACATAGATGACATATCAAATGTTTATACTGAGAAAATGTATCATTTAAAGAGAAAAATTAGGTGATTTTAAATTTCATGACAACAACACATCTCAAAAAAGTTGAGACAAAGCCATGTTTACCACTGTGAGACATCCCCTTTTCTCTTTACAACAGTCTGTAAATGTCTGGGGACTGAGGAGACAAGTTGCTCAAGTTTAGGGATAGGAATGTTAACCCATTCTTGTCTAATGTAGGATTCTAGTTGCTCAACTGTCTTAGGTCTTTTTTGTCGTATCTTCCGTTTTATGATGCGCCGAATGTTTTCTATGGGTGAAAGATCTGGACTGCAGGCTGGCCAGTTCAGTACCCGGACCCTTCTTCTACGCAGCCATGATGCTGTAATTGATGCAGTATGTGGTTTGGCATTGTCATGTTGGAAAATGCAAGGTCTTCCCTGAAAGAGACGTCGTCTGGATGGGAGCATATTATGTTGCTCTAGAACCTGGATATACCTTTCAGCATTGATGGTGTCTTTCCAGATGTGTAAGCTGCCCACGCCACACACACTAATGCAACCCCATACCATCAGAGATGCAGGCTTCTGAACTGAGCGCTGATAACAACTTGGGTCGTCCTTCTCCTCTTTAGTCCGAATGACACGGCGTCCCTGATTTCCATAAAGAACTTCAAATTTTGATTAATCTGACCACAGAACAGTTTTCCACTTTGCCACAGTCCATTTTAAATGAGCCTTGGCCCAGAGAAGACGTCTGCGCTTCTGGATCATGTTTAGATACGGCTTCTTCTTTGAACTATAGAGTTTTAGCTGGCAACGGCGGATGGCACGGTGAATTGTGCTCACAGATAATGTTCTCTGGAAATATTCCTGAGCCCATTTTGTGATTTCCAATACAGAAGCATGCCTGTATGTGATGCAGTGCCGTCTAAGGGCCCGAAGATCACGGGCACCCAGTATGGTTTTCCGGCCTTGACCCTTACGCACAGAGATTCTTCCAGATTCTCTGAATCTTTTGATGATATTATGCACTGTAGATGATGATATGTTCAAACTCTTTGCAATTTTACTCTGTCAAACTCCTTTCTGATATTGCTCCACTATTTGTCGGTGCAGAATTAGGGGGATTGGTGATCCTCTTCCCATCTTTACTTCTGAGAGCCGCTGCCACTCCAAGATGCTCTTTTTATACCCAGTCATGTTAATGACCTATTGCCAATTGACCTAATGAGTTGCAATTTGGTCCTTCAGCTGTTCCTTTTTTGTACCTTTAACTTTTCCAGCCTCTTATTGCCCCTGTCCCAACTTTTTTGAGATGTGTTGCTGTCATGAAATTTCAAATGAGCCAATATTTGGCATGAAATTTCAAAATGTCTCACTTTCCACATTTGATATGTTGTCTATGTTCTATTGTGAATACAATATCAGTTTATGAGATTTGTAAATTATTGCATTCCGTTTTTATTTACAATTTGTACTTTGTCCCAACTTTTTTGGAATCGGGGTTGTAATCCCCTGCAGATTTTGTTGCACAATGAACCCAATTTGGTGAAAAAACTCCAACTCTGAGCACACTGTGTTCTAATGTCTGCTTCCATACCGGAGTAATGCTTTAGCTTATCATTTTGGTGTTTTCAGATTTGGTTCATTTTAAATCCTGAAATCAAAAGGCTTCCATAAACTATGGATAAAAAGAACAAGAAACACTAGAAGGTCCCTCAGAGTGCACAGACTTTCACCAAGGACAATAGTCAACTCTTCTATGATATGCAAACCTGCAACCACAACCACTTTATACAGTATGTCTGAATATACTATTTCCAAAATTATTAGAATTGTGCCTACATGTGTATCTCAGAGGATTACTGATGTCTGTGAATGTGGATTGTGTCATTGTGTTTCTACATTGGTTATGTTTTGTCACTATTGAACTTCCATCTTGTGGATTTTAAGATGTATGGAATTGTTGAGCGCAGACTTCCACCAAGGCAGAATGTTGTATCTTGTGGATCCACCCCATATTTGAATCCGCTCCAAAATGTAAGGGGTTCTTCCTTAGTCCATGCCAAACCCTTCCACCGAGTTTCATGGAAATTGGATCTGGGGGGTTTGCGCAACAGACAGCACCAAAACGAGAACTTCCTTACCTTTAATATTTATGCTAAAACAGTTGTGTCGTGTCTCAGGAATGTTTGTAAAGCAGCACATGGTCCTTGTGACTTGTGGCTTTTACAGTGTGGATAAATTCATGATTCCGCTCACACTGCGATTACTGAAAATGTCACAATAAAAGTAAAAATGAAATCAACAAATAAATAAATAGATAAATACACCAAGGGAAGATTCTCTCTTTTTATCTCTTCTTTCTTTGACTTTTCTCCTCCAGCGCTGTTCCTCAGACTGGGTTAAATGCCAAATGCACTTTATTCTTATTTCCTTAACATGGTGTCATTCAGATGTTGTTGTCTCCTTCAAATGATGTGTGTGTGTGTGTGTGTGTGTGTGTGTGTGTCTCTTACATGGGTGTTTCATAAGCATTCATTCTTCATTTCTTTCCCTCCAGTCTGCACTTTTTTACTCCACAGCTAGAAGATGGGATCTCATGTCTCTATTCAACTTGTGATGGCACTGTGTGTGTGTGTGTGTGTGTGTGTGTGTGTGTGTGTGTGTGTGTGTGTAAGAGAGTTCAAGGGGACAAAACTGGTGATGTCATGTAACAAGGAGTGATTGATGCACAAAATACTTCAGTTAGACACAGACCCCCCCCCACACACACACACATACACATACACACAGAAGATGTTTTGAAAGACTACAGAACACATACATTGTCCAAAAGGGTTTAAATCAATGAGACTGTATTTCACTATACCAGATGGCTTGTTAATAGTTGTGTGTGTGTGTGTGTGTGTGTGTGTGTGTGTGTGTGTGTGTGTGTGTGTGTGTGTGAGAGAGAGAGAGAGCAAAGGGTTTAATGAAGTGGAGAGAAAAACAAAACAGTTGAGGCATTATCTCAGGTACATCTCAGGCGCGCGCGCACACACACACACACACACACACACACACAGCTTCAGACTGGACGCTTGTAAAGTATTTCAGCAGCAAATGGAGCTGAATGTAGTTGCTGTGGCGATGATGCTGTGCAAAATAAGGTCACACCCCTGGGAGAGAGTCAAGAGTCATTCTCTCTTTCGCTCTCGCTCTACACACACACACACACACACACACACACCAAACCCCTCATCCTCTCTGTGCTCCCTCTGCACCACCTTCTGTTAGGTTTTAGCCTCTTCACCCCTCACTCAACCTCACACTGTTCTCATACTGTCTGAGAGAGAGAGAGAGAGAGAGAGAGAGAGAGAGAGAGTGTGTAAATAAAAATATACAGAGATAGAAAGAGAGATAGAAATAAGCGATGAGATATACAGGGAGAGATACAGAGGGAAGCAGGAAGAGGAATAGAGAGAGAATGACACAGAGAGAGAAACAGGATGAGAGAGAGAGAGAGAGAGAGAGAGAGAGAGGATAAGGACGATGTCAGCAGAAGCAGCAGCCAATGAGAAAGAGAGAAAAGAAGGATGAGATTTCCTTTAGGCTCTGACCAGAAGAGAAGAGATTGCACTTGTCTTTTTTAACCAAGCCATAATCTGCTGCACCTGAAAGGAGAGAGAGAGAGAGAGAGAGAGAGAGAGAGAGAGAGATGCAGAGACCAGTCTTCCTTTTGTATGTGTGTGTGTGACAAAAAACAGCAGCATCAGGAGGGAAGGATCCGAGCAACAGCAGTGAATAGCTCCAACCGGTACACCGGCATCACACACACACACACACACACACACACACAAGTAAGAAGGTGTGTGTAGGATGAACAGATAAGAGGTGTGGATGGTTCCAGAGCTGCATGCTGATGGGGAGGGGGCCGATGAGCATCAATAAGCCGAGCGAGTCGTTTCTTCTTTTCCTCCAGGAGACCAAAGATGGACATCTTCCTCTCTCCAGTCATCCTCCTCTTCCTCACCCATGTGTGTGATGCCTCTGGGCTGCACAGTCACCACTGCACAGCCGTCAGAGTGTGTGTGGAGGAAGATCACGTTGTACCGTGCTGAGAAAAGGTCGTACACACACACACACACACACACACATACACAAACACACACAGGCACAACTGACTACAGATAGATCTTTGGGAAACGAATTACACACAGTGAGTATGAACCTCTGTGTTTTCTGTGTGTGTGTGTGTGTGTGTGTGTGTGTGTGTGTGTGTGTGTGTGTGTGTGTTAAAACCTCATGTCACCTGGGTGTAAGGTGTTCCAGCCATGTTCCATTTTCTGATGAATAACTGCTTCAGTTTATGTTTGTAAACGTTAACATGTTCTCATTATTTTGACTTCATATCTCTTTATTTCAACATGTTACAGTATTATCACTATCTCGTTATTATCTTGTTATTCAAAGATGTTATTTTGAGTTCACTTGTTATTTCAAGCTGTTGTGTCAGCAGTTTGAGCTATCTCATTATTTTGACTTAAAAATGCTACTGTATTTCAAGATATGATGTTTGTATTTTAAACATATTATCTCCTTATTTTGACTTGTTTTGATGATATTCCAAAGGTATTATCTCTTCATTTCAAAATATTATCTTGTTTCAACTTGAAAACTTGCTATTTCAAGATATGAAGTCACTATTTCAAGTTATCTCATTATTATCTCGCTATTTCAAGATGTTATTTTGACTTACTCATTATTTCAAGTTGTGTTGGCATTTTGAATTCTCATTTTCACATATCTCATTATTTTGATTTAAAACTTATTTCAAGATATTATGTTGCTGTTTCATGTTATCTTATTATTATCTTATTTCAAGGTATGTTACTTTGACTTAACTCATTGTTTCGAGCTCTTCTGTCAGTATTATGAATTATCTCATTATTCTGCATTAAAACCTGTGATTTCAAGATATGATGTCGGTATTTAGTGTTATCTCATTATTTAAATATATTATATCGTTATTTTGATTTAACTTATTTCAAAATATTACCTTGGTTCTTTTCATTATTATCTCATTATTTCAACATATCTCGTTATGTTGACTTGATGATCACTTATGTCAGTTATTTCGAGTTTTCTTTATCATCTCATATTATCTTGTTAATTTGACTCAATAACTGATTAATTCACAATGTTATTTTGAGCAATTTTCTGATTATTTTAACTTATTTCGAGATACATCATTATTTTAAGGTATTATCTCTTTATTTAAATATACTATCTTGTTTCAACTTTAAAAACATGCTATTTCAATATAACATGTCGCTATGTCAAGTTACTATCTCATTGTTATCACGTTATTTTGAGTTTTCTTGTTATTTCCAGTTATCCCGTTATTTTGACACTTCACAGTTAATAAGACTGCTTTATCAGATTAGCCAAATATTATTCAACATGTCAAAATAACATCATAATATTTTGAAATAAGGACTAATTGAGCTGAGAATAATGAGATAATATAGAATAACAAGATATGTCAAAGTAATAAGTTACAACATAATTACATCATGACATAGCACTTCAACATTTTTTTCATGATCTGTGGTTCAGATAGATTAGATTAGATTAGATTAGATTAGATTAGATTAGATTAGATTAGATTAGATTAGATTAGATTAGATTAGATAAAACTTTATTGATCCCTTTGGGCGGGTTCCCTCAGGGAAATTAAGATTCCAGCAGCATCATTACAAATAAACAGAGAAAATAAATAGAGAAAACTTCTAGATAAATTAAAATAAATTATTTACATATACGAATATAAAAATAATAAGATATGGGGAAGGGGGGAAGGAGGGGAAAAAAGGGGGGGGGGGGCGGCAGGAGAGATATTGCACTTTATACTGCACATTGTCCGGTATTGCTTATTGTTAGGCTAGGCTACTGCTCCTTCCCGTCCTCTGTCCTCCTGTTACCCCTCCTCCCCCCCAGAGAGGAGTTGTACAGTCTGATGGCGTGAGGGACAAAGGAGTTTTTGAGTCTGTTCGTCCTGCACTTGGGAAGGGGCATTCTATCACTGAACAGGCTCCTCTGGTTGCTGATGATGGTGTGCAGAGGGTGACTGGCATCGTCCATGATGTTCAGTAGTTTGTCCATAGACCTCTTCTCTGCCACCGTCACCAGAGAGTCCAGCTTCATGCCGACCACAGAGCCGGCCCGCCTGATCAGTTTGTCCAGCCTGGATGTGTCCTTCTTGGATGTGCTGCCCCCCCAGCACACCATGGCGTAAAACAGGACACTGGTGACCACAGACTGATAGAACATCTACAGGAGTTTCCTGCAGATGTTAATGGACCGCAGCCTCCTAAGGAAGTATAGCCTGCTCTGTCCCTTCCTGTACAAGTGTTTGGTGTTGCAAGTCCAGTCCAGCTTGCTGTCCAGCCACAGCCTGAGGTACTTGTAGGAATCCACAGCCTCCACCTCGACTCCCTCGATCAGAACTGGTTGTGACCTTGGTCTGGACCTCCCAAAGTCAATAACCAGCTCCTTGGTCTTCGAGGTGTTGAGCTGCAGATGGTTCCTGTTGCACCACACAGCAAAGTCCCTCACCAGGCTCCTATACTCCTCCTCTCTGTCGTCACTGATACACCCAACGATGGCTGTGTCATCGGCAAACTTCTGAATGTGACACAGCTCCGAGAGAGAGAGAGAGAGAGAGAGAGAGAGAGACTCTACATGTTAGAAATGAACTTGATTTAATAAATTCAGAGTTTAATTGTAAATATTGTGAATGTTCTCTGGTTCTCTGTTAGTTTTATGTTTTGCTGTAATACAGTCAAATAGCATCTAACACATTTCTCAGAATAACCCAACCTTGGTGTGTGTGTGTGTGTGTGTGTGTGTGTGTGTGTGTGTGTGTGTGTGTTGTCGGACTGAACCAGGTTCTACTTGTTGTTGTTAATCCTGTGATGTTGTTGATGTGATGACTTCGAACAGGTGACACAATGAGAGCTGTTAAAAATTCCAGCAAAAATTAAGCACCAAGTTCATATTTATTTCATGAGCAAGCAGCCATGTTACCCATTTCCTCTGTGTGTGTGTGCCTATCTGTTTACTGCTGCAAAGATTTGTATACGTTTCTGGATTGAAACACAAATTAGTGGGTGTGGCCTAAGCCTGAACAGCTTCTTGTTTGATTTTTTTTTTCATGCAGCATCTCAGAAATGCCCAACACATTCAGAGGAAGGCGCTATCTGCCCTCTTACACATACATGAACTCACAGATGCCTATGATTGGCTCATGTCACTGTGATTGACAAGGGAGATGGAATAAGCCCTTCCCATTCAGAGAGCATGCCGAACTTTGATTCCCAATTTACTCTTTCCTGATGACAGAGCTGTTATATAGAAACAGGTTTTGTCCATCCGTCCGGTCACGTTTTAGTTTCCGCGCCATACCTTTAAAACTACTGAAGATATCTTCATGAAACTTTGTATACATGTCAAGCAACATGTGAACTGGTGCCTTTTCTTATTTTGGATTTTTGAAAAAAAAAAGTATTTTTCAAATTTTTACATAAAAAGAGATTTTGACTTACTTTCTAAGAGCAATGTTCGTTTCTGGAGCATATATCCAAAACTATTCATGATACGGATTTGAAACTTGGTATACATGTTAACAAGGTGATGTAGATGTGCCTTTTCATACTAAGAAATTTGAGAAATTTTAATTTTTCATGTTTCCATGGAAACAGTTTCAGACGTAGTCTCAGGTTAGTCTTAGGGGTAGGTTTTGTTTTCAGAGCAGAACTTGAAAACTATGAGTGGTTTGGTCTTGAAAGTTGGTATATGTGTTGATTAAGTAATGTATATGTGCCTTTTGATACGAAGAAATGTGAGAATTTTTAATTTTTAGCTCACCTGGACCAAAGGTCCGCTGGGTTTATGATGCCATTGGCTGCTGAGGTCAGTGTAAAGAGGTAGGGTTGGTTTCCTGCAGCACAACTTGAAAAATGTGACAAATAATATCTTGAAATTGGTATATAGTTGGTATATGGGGGGGGGGGGGTATAGATGACTCTGTCTTTTTGTTGTTGTTGTTGTTTGATCTACCTGACTGTAACATTTTCTCATGAATTTATTCAGTCCTTTTTCGCAAAACAGAAACAAACCAGTAGCCTAATTTATTTAATCCACCGTAACACTGACCAGGCACTTACTAAAGATGACTGAACGAAGGCTGTAAGTAACCGTATTGATCAACTTCACACTCCAGCTTTCATCGTCCCGCAGTCTTCATATCCAACTGTTCATTCGCTTCACAGCGACATTTAGTTGTGTCCCACAGGATCCCGGTCTGTATTTGTGTTCATTTAGAACATGTTATTGGGTCATAACAAATAATGAGATCAAATTCCATGTCCACGTGCCCTGAACATGCACATGTGGGAATGGGATATCACATTTCCACTCTTCGATGACGCGCGCACTTTCTAGTGTGAGGCAGAACAAATGTGTGATCATCAATGAATTAGGATCTCCACTTAATGCATAATGTCACCCCATGCTCGAGGATATGGTTGCCTGGATACACAGAAATTGCTCATGTTACGTTTCATTTATAGTGTACAACTCTGTGTGTGTGTGTGTGTGTGTGTGTGGTGGGAAAAGGGATTACAAGGAGCCACAGGAGGAGTGGGAGCGTTGCTAGATGATGAGAGAGCAAAGAATTCAATGTGATGTGTGTGTGTGTGTGTGTGTGTGAGAGAGAGAGATGAGATCAGAGATTATATTCAGATATACTATTAAATAAAACATTGACCTGACTCAGCTAAAAAAGACACCCTTGCACATAATATAAATGTACTAGTGTGTTTTTTTTTAATCTGTCTTTTTTCTGATACATTTCACTTTTTTTATTAAAAGCAGAACAACTTCTCAAACACAATTTCTGTTGAGGTCATTGACCTGAAAGTGAAATAAAATGATTATGTTTCAGTCGTCTATGTAAATAAAAACGGGCTTATGGATTTTGCTATCGTGGACATTTTTCCGCTGAGATCAAGGGTTTTAAAATAAAACAGATGCGACAGTGTGATGACACAAATTCTGGGATGAGTGATTAAAATCTGAGTGTGCGCATTGCTATGATGCTCGTGTAAAAGCCTCTCATTGAAGGACGACATCAACATGCAAAACTCAGCAAGGAACAGCTACACACGAAACACTGTATGCTAACAGGAATGGCACAAATCACACTAATGGACAGATAAAATAAATAAAATAAAATAAATATCCTAGCCTGGATGGGACTGAATGTTGAAGAAATAATATTTATTTTTAAATCACAGGTCTACAGTCAGAGGATCTTCATCGTCTAATCTGACACGGAGAACACTTGCTAGGGAATTCAGTCGTGGTTTTATGTTCCATCAGGACGATCAGGTTTCCATCAATACTGATTCACTCTCACTGAGATTAAGATAAGATCCAGCCCTTTTGGGTATTTTTTAAAAAGAATCAATCCCATTATAGTCCTTTAAAATGAAAACCGAGCACTAGGGTTAACAGTTTGCGTCACTCTTTTACAGTGTGTACCCAGATCACTGAGCTATATATAAAATCTGAAGAGCTCATAGCCTATTGCTGGGTTTGACGTGACGTCACATCCGCCTCATTAGTTATTCAAAACTTTAGCTGGTGGTCTCCCAAAGCTCAGCTGACAAATCGTTTGTACGGAGAAGGTGCATTGCTCGCATGAAAAATGCCTCATGCTTGTGTTGTTTTAGGTTGTTCGAATCGATCAAACCGTGAAACTGATAAAAGTTTCTTCAGGGTTCCCCGTGAACTAATAAAAAAGAGTGAACGAACACAGGATTTCACAAAAAGACGTTGAGAAAGGCGGCTTTTGAACCTCTCGCTGAAATCGAAGGGAGCCGAGTCGAAGCACGCTCGAGTTTGCAGTGATCACTTGGTGAAAGGTTTGTATTTCCCTCTCAGCTCCGTCCTTAGTGTTTTCCAAGTACTTTTCTTGCTGTGTGTCGTTATTTTATGGTAATTTTTTTAGTCACGAAGCGCTAAAGTCCCCAGCTGTTTCTTTGTTTACTCCTCACAAAGTCCATACGCATGTAGGTTGTGACAAAATTCTTCCCCAGCCATACAGCTATAATGCGCCGTGATCACTTCTCCGTCTTGTTTAACTAAGATCCAGGTCTTTAAAGGGGTTTCTGATGATCTTTGTGAATGATTTATCTGAGAGATAAGAGCCAACACAAGTCAGAATCAAGCCAACTGTTGTTTGTTTACACTTCAACTTGCAGCGCTTCATTGTAAAGACACGAACCACAAGCTTAAAAAAAACATACACGGGCAAAAACAATACAGGATTCATTGGGCAGCTACTTGATCCCGAGGTCCTTTACCCAGCCACATACAAAACAGTCGTAAGCCTCCATACTCTTCCACGCTTTCATCTGTTTTGCGGTGTAGAAGGCCGTCTGCAACACCAGATAGTTTGAGATGTCGGGGAACTCGACTGAAGGGTCGTTTTCGAGATCTTATGACGAATCCTTCTTTCCCAGACTGTAGGGGTCGATTCCATTGCACATAGCAATCTTTTGAATATATCTAAAGCCAGCAGTGGCTTCTAGATTACGAGCGTACTCTGATAAATTATCGCTAGTTGTTTGCACTACGGCAGCTGTTTAGACCACCAGCCGTTTCACTTCCAGTAAAATTGTTAAGAGTAGTCACGTGACTGAAACCCAGCAATTCCCCACTGTAGAGATTAGTGAAGCCATCTGGCTGCCATATTACCACTCCCATCGTGTGTATTTGGCTTATGTATTAAACCGTGGTATCTGATCAAATTTGCTCCATGATAAGTATCTCCTGACTTTTTTTCCCTTTGATTTTTTTCCCATTTCACTTTTTTTCACCTCCTCTTATTTTCTCAACTTTACCCACATTTCTTACATTATCGTGCGCCGCTTCACTGTTATTGTTTTTTTTCCCTTTTCCAGTTCAGTCTCTGATCTTTTTTTTTGAATGACTCTTTTTACTACTATAATTATTTTTACAGAGATTATTTCAGTTTTTCTCTTATACAGTCTACCTTTCTTTTTCATATATATATATATATATATATATATATATATATATATATATATATATATATATATATATATTGTATAGGGTGGCACGGTGGTGTAGTGATTAGCGCTGTCGCCTCACAGCAAGAAGGTCCGGGTTCGAGCCCTGTGGCCAGCGAGGGCCTTTCTGTGCGGAGTTTGCATGTTCCCCCCGTGTCCGCGTGGGTTTCCTCCTGGTGCTCCGGTTTCCCCCACAGTCCAAAGACATGCAGGTTAGGTTAACTGGTGACTCTAAATTGACCGTACGTGTGAATGTGAGTGTGAATGGTTGTCTGTGTCTATGTGTCAGCCCTGTGATGACCTGGCGACTTGTCCAGGGTGTATCCCGCCTTTCGCCCGTAGTCAACTGGGATAGGCTCCAGCTTGCCCGCGACCCTGTAGAACAGGATAAAGCGGCTACAGATAATGAGATGATATATATACACTCACAGGTGAAATGTCTGTCAACAACCTTTGACCTGATGATTTGTACAGTTCACTGCAGCACATGCAGCCATTTTTCTTCTAATTTTTCTCACCAGCTACAGTGGATATAAAAAGTCTACACACCCCGTTAAAATGATCGGTTTTTCTGATGTAAAAAAAAAAAAGAGAGAACTCAATCAATAATTTCAAAACTTTTCCCACCTTTAATGTGGCCTATAACCTGTACAATTCAATTGAAAAACAAACAAATCTGTTCGGGGGAAAACATAAAAAATAAAAAACATACAATAAGCTGGTTGCATAAGTGTGCACACCCTTAAACTAATACTTTGCTGAAGCACCTTTTGATTTAATTACAGCATTCAGTCTGTTTGGGTCGGAGTCGATCAGCCTGCCACATCTAGACTTGGCAATATTTGCCCACTCTTCCTTGCAAAAGCGCTCCTAATCTGTCAGATTGCGAGGGCGTCTCTTGTGCACAGCCCTCTTCAGGTCACCCCGCAGATTTTCAGTTGGATTTAGGTCTGGGCTCTGGCTGGGCTGTTCCAAAACTTTTTGGGGGTCATTGTCATGCTGAAAGATAAAACTCCTCTTCATCTTCAGCTTTCTAGCAGACACCTGAAGGTTTTGGGCCAAAACTGACTGGTATTTAGAACTGTTCATAATTCCCTCCACCTTGACTAAAGCCCCTATTCCAGCTGAAGAAAAACAACCCCAAAACATGATGCTGCCACCACCATGCTTCACCGTGGGTATGGGGTTCTTTTGGTGATGCGCAGTGTTGTTTTTGCGCCAAACATACCTTTTGGAATTGTGGCCAAAAAGTTCAACCTTGGTTTCATCAGACCAGAACACATTTTCCCACATGCTTTTGGGAGAGTTGATGTATTTTTAGCCGGGCCTGGATGTTTTTCTTTGACCCTACCCCATAGTCCAGACATATGGAGAATACGGGAGATTGTTGTTACATGTAGTACACAACCAGTACTTACCAGAAATTCCTGCAGCTCCTTCAGTGTTGCTGTCGGCCTCTTGGCAGCCTCCCTGACCAGTTTTCGTCTTGTCTTTTTTCATCAATTTTGGAGGGACATCCAGTTCTTGGTAACGTCACTGTTGTCCCATGTTTTCTCCACTTCTTGATGACTGTCTTCACTGTGCTCCATGGTATATCTAATGCCGTGGAAATGTTTTTGTCCCCTTCTCCTGACTGATACCTTTCAACAATGAGATCCCTCTGATGCTTTGTAAGCTCTCTGTGAACCCTGGCTTTTGCTGGAGGAGCAACTGAGTAAATGTCTGAACTTTATTTGGGGTTAATCAGAGTCATTTTAACTGATGGCAGGTGTGAACCCAAAAAGACTGAATGCTGTGATTAAATCAAAAGGTGCTTCAACAAAGTATTAGTTTAAGGGTGTGCACACTTATGCAACCAGCTTATTATATGTTTTTAATTTTTTATGTTTTCCCCCCTAACAGATTTGTTTATTTTTCAATTGAATTGTACAGGTTATAGGTCACATTAAAGGTGGGAAAAGTTTTGAAATTATTTATCGTGGTCTTATTTTTTTACATCAGAAAAACCGATCATTTTAACGGGGTGTGTACACTTTTTATATCCACTGTACATAAATAACTTGTCCAATTTTGTGTAGCTTCCAGTAGTCTAAATGAACATTCCGCTCCATGGTGTGAGTGGTAAGATGGCAGCCAGCTGGCGTCAGTCTGATGAGCCTATCAGCTCTCCAGATTTTATCTAGAGTTCAGTGACCCAGATACATTGGGATGGATATACAGTACAGTCCAAATGTCTTCAACACCCTTTTTTTTTCATACAAACTTTGTTATAGATTTCTATTTTATGACTTCTACATCAAATCAAATCAAATCAAATCAAGTTTATTTGTATAGCGCTTTTAACAATAAACATTGTTGCAATGCAGCTTTACAGAATTTGAACGACTTAAAACATGAGCTAATTTTATCCCTAATCTATCCCCAATGAGCAAGCCTGTGGTGACGGTGGCAAGGAAAAACTCCCTCAGACGACATGAGGAAGAAACCTCGAGAGGAACCAGACTCAAAAGGGAACCCATCCTCATTTGGGCAACAACAGACAGCCTGACTATAATATTAACAGTTTTAACAGGTATAACCCTCAACTGTCCTCATGGGGCCGTCCTTCACAGGAGCGGTGCGATAAAACTCCAACCAGACACAGGGCACCAGGATGGATCAAGCAGGTCCGAGGGGCAGAAGAGGCCAGCATCTCAATCCCAGGATCAACATGTAACTCAGAGGGACAGATTGGGGGGGGGGGGGGGGGGGGAAGAGAGAGAGAAAGAAAACACGTTGTTAGGTATGCCCTAAAAATGACAAGTATTAAATCTGTGTGGTAGGCTCGCAGAGACGAGAGTCTTTACATCAGGCATAACACACAACAATGGCATGTTAATATGGTAAAATATATCATGACCTGCTCTGGCTGGATGCTTGATTGGGTGATGGGAGCACACTCCTCAGCAATGATGAGATGCAGATGGGACCCTTAGGCCTGGCCAAGACAATTCAGTTACATTTCACCGGGTCTGGGACATGCGACAGAATGTCTGACGGCCGATTCCCTGCAGGCTACGATAGCCAGTCGAGGTCTCCACCCTCTCCACCAAAAGATTTCCTGTTGACTCCATGTAACTCAGAGGGACAGATTTGGGGTGGGAGGGAGGGAAAGAAAACACAGGTGGTTAGGTATGCCCAATGTCACCTGAATAAGCAGGAACAGTATACATATTGCACAGAGTACAAGCAGGGACTCCGGCAACTAACTATGACAGCATAACTAAAAAGGGAGAGCCAGAAGGTAACACAGGCATGAGGGAGCCCCGGGACATAAAGCAGCAGCCACTACACTGTCAACAAACTCGAGTGAGCAAGCGAGTGGGGACTGACAGCATCCATACATCCCAGTTTACCAAAACACTCTATGTCTGAGGACCCTCCAGATCTACTCCTTTACCTCATAAACACCATTAACAAAAGGCTTGACTAAACAGATATGTTTTCAGCCTAGACTTAAATGCTGAGACTGTGTCTGATTCCCGAACATTACTTGGAAGGCTGTTCCATAACAGTGGGGCTATGTACATTATCGAGTCGGTACAAAAACATTTTAGCGTCCAAATGTTGGGGTTTTTTTCCAGCACAAAATTAAATGTTACAGAAAAAAGGTTTGTATCTGAGCAGCATATTCCACAAGAGAGCACTTTTCAGATTAAAAAAGAAAACATAATGAAGGCTACTGGGTTTTGGTGAAAAAAATGAAGACGCAAGTGTGACAAAGTGTCCAGAAGAAAATATACACCAAATATTGACTTTGTTTCTTTTATTATGGCTTACTGATTACTGTTTATTGTATTTTTTTTAATGTTGAAACATTTCATTTCATAATTTTTAAGCCATTTTTGGCCTACACTATTTCTTTACATACGCCCAAGACTTTTACACACTACTGTATATTTATGTATAAATACACACCCCAGCCTACTGCTTTTGGAAACTGACACTGTGTCCTGTATAAACACTAGTGTTTAGGGATCCATGGTATTTTTCTATCTTCGGACAATATGGCAATTAAGTTTTCATTAACATTTGCATGCATACCGTTTCGGTAAATTTATCAGTGTTTAAACTTAAACAATATGGTCAAAAGTTTGTGGACGCCCAAGCACCACATCCATACGTACCGCAAAGTTAGAAGTACACAAGTGTATAGAATTTCATTGCATGCTGTTGCGTTATAATTCCCCTTTCCAGGTCTGTACAAATGTTTGGCTGTATAGTGTACATTAGAACGGTGAATTTGTTGAGGAATAGCTTATTCTACTCATAACGGTTCCGAGTTATCAGATGGATGGTTTCATTATTTCTTGATTGTATATCAGATAAGGATATAAGAAAATAAATGCATTCAAGAAATAAGTGCATAAGAAACAGTTTCTTAACTTAGTAGGGTCATACAGGTAATGGTTAAAAATAATAACATCCAGCATTGTAGTTATACTGTCCAATCTGTGCTTTGATTAGACATGCTTAATGTATTTACTTCGAAGCAAAGACAAAAATCTCGTTTGTGTTTATGATCAAAGTGTCAGCAAAGTGACGTTAAATGTACAGTCTGGGCCAGAAAGAAATGAGCCCCAGCATTGAGAATGGTTCTGATTCGAGAACAAGGATTTTGAAGGATAGACGATGACACAAGGCAAACTTTATACACATCTCAGTGAAAATGTAGACAGAGAGAAGATCGAGAGGAAAACAGAGATATATTCGGATGTGGTCTGTTTTACGTAAAGGAAATTTCAAACACAATATAAGTAGAAGTAAACGATCTTTCAGAGACTGTCTGATCCACCAGTAGATCTGTATTATTGAACCTGAATGTGTGTGCTTGGGAATGCCAAAGAATTTCAGATAGCGAGCTAAAGTGGGGGCGGCACGGTGGTGTAGTGGTTAGCACTGTCACCTCACAGCAAGAAGGTTCTGGGTTTGAGCCCAGTGGCCGACGAAGGCCTTTCTGTGTGGAGTTTGCATGTTCTCCCCGTGTCTGTGTGGGTTTCCTCTGGGTGCTCCGGGTTTCCTCCACAGTCTA
Organism: Neoarius graeffei; assembly: GCF_027579695.1. NCBI lineage: Eukaryota > Metazoa > Chordata > Actinopteri > Siluriformes > Ariidae > Neoarius > Neoarius graeffei. The sequence continues at coordinate 59,389,649 of NC_083584.1, forward strand.
AAGACATGCAAGTTAGGCTAATTGGTGGCTCTAAATTGACTGTAAATGTGAGTGTGAATGGTTGTCTGTGTCTATGTGTCAGCCCTGTGATGACCTGGCGACTTGTCCAGGGTGTACCCCGCCTCTTAACCACAGTCAGCTGGGATAGGCTCCAGCTTGCCCACGACCCTGTACAGGATAAGTGGTTATGGATAATGGATGGAGCTAAAGTGTAAAAGGATAAGAGTGTTGTACAGTCTCAGGTCTCTTGTCTGAGACTCTCTGGAACAGCTTTTCTTCTATGATTGACCTACAGTACATTTGGCTCCATCCATCTCACTCTCAACTCTGGCCTGAGTTTCCCAAAAGCACCTCAGCACAAAGATTGTCATTAAATGAACAATGAACACTCTCTTTTCTAGTTATGCTCTTAGCATTAAGAGGCTTTTGGGAAACCCACCTCTGATCAGTTCTCCAGTCCCTGCTGATGGAAATCATGATGCTATCACCACCATGCTTCACTATCAAGATGGTGATGTCAGGGTGAGGAGCAGTATTTGGTTTTCACCAAAACCAAACCCAATGCTTATGCTTTATACCAAGGTCAAAAAGTATCCAGTTTTGGTCGCATCAGACCAAAGAACCGATTTCAACATTTGATGAGTCTCTCATCTGGTTTTGTCAAACTTCAGATGGCTCACTCTTCCATAAAGCCCAGTTTTTGGTTGCTTCTCTGACTAAAGCCCTCCTTCACTGGTCACTGACTGTTGGTAGATGACCTCCTTTAAGCAGACTAAAATTGCAAAACAATTGAAAATGTGGAAAAGCTCACACAGAAGTCGGGTAAATCTATCCTCAGGCAATCTATCCATGATGATTGTTGTTGATTTTTTTTTTTTGTCTACATTTGTCCAAAAATACACAATAAGCAATCTCTGGTGCTCTGGTGAACACAAACAATCATGAACACATGCAAATCCACACTCAGATGTGGGGGTATGGTCTTCAGGTCAGGCGGCTCCTATTGTTGTCACAACTTGCATGACAAATCCAGGTGTGTGTGTGGACATGAGCATGTGACTCTCTGTTTTTCAGCTGTGGTCAGTCTTTCCCTCTCTGTGTTAAAGCTTATTTGATTGCGAGTCATCGAGTGTCTGTTGTTGTTGCTATGGTGTGTCTATAGTTTTAAAACAGAATGTTTATTCTCTTACTCTTTCAATGTAGGTGATCCCTTTCTCTGTACTCAAAGATGGATGGCAGCGAGGATGAGTGTGTGAGCTTTTTGCAGTATGTAGAGGACATTGGCTTGAGGGCCTACGATGAGCTGGTGATCCAGAATGCGTCAGATATTGCACGCGAGAGTGACCGAGTACGGAACCGCCAGCATTGGGCATACCTCCAGGACCAGAGCCAGAAGAAAAGACGTCAGGAGGAGGCCATCAAGCGGTAAGCACTTTCTAACGTTTTCGATGCTTTGTTCAGCTTATAGTCGCATAACAACAATCTATAAAAGCATACAGTTTGATTGCGAGTATACTCAGCTAGCTAAATAGCTACTATTTCTTAGCAAACAAGCTACTTAGCTGGGTAGTGTTAGCACAGTTTTATGTCTGGGTAGGTGGCTAGTTTTGTGAATGTTGCTAAATCAGGTCCCTGTCCCAAAAGTCACCCTACAGTAAAGGCCAATTTATGCTGACAACCCAGTCCTCGCAGATGGCGCCGCAGACAGCGTCTGCGTAGCCCCCCCACCTTCGCAGACGCTCTGCGCGCACCTCCCAAAAATTGTGACCACCGCAGAAGCCTCGCAGACAGCGTCGCAGACAAGAGGGCTCTGATTGGTCCACTCTACATCTGCTGTACACGCACTTCTGCTTCCCTTCTTTCCGGTTTGGTTTGTTTTCACGACCGCCATTTTTAAAAACACGAGCGAAGATGGAGCAGCACGAAGAGCGGTTGATTGAGGAAGTGAGGAAGTACATACATCTATACAACTCCAGTTCTAGTCATTATAATGGCCCTTTTCCACTACCCTTTTTCAGCTCACTTCAGCTCGCTTCAGCTCACTTCAGCCCGACACGGCTCGCGTTTCGACTACCAAAAACCAGCACGACTCAGCTCGCTTCAGCCCTGCTTAGCCCCTAAAACTCGCACCGTTTTGGAGTGGGGCTGAAGCGAGCCAAGCCGTGCCGAGTGAGGTTGGGGGCGTGAGCAGACACTCCCCTGTGCACTGATTGGTGAGGAGGAGTGTCCTCACATGCCCACACACGCCCCGCGAGCGCGCTGGGATCTGTAAACACCGCAAACCCGGAAGGAGAATAATTACGAATTACGAGAATTTCTGAAGCCTTATGCGCCTCGCCTCATCTATACGCTCTTGCCAGTATCTGTCCGCATTGTCGGTGACAACAAGCCACAGCACCAAGACCAGCAACACTAACGACTCCATGCCCTCCATGTTTATTGTTTACTATTCGGGTCGTGAGACTACCGCTTAAAAGATCACTGATGTCACTGTTTGCGCTGCTTAACGACATCACCTGACGTCCACCCACTTTCGCTAACTCCACCCAATGTGTCCACCCACTTCCAGCCAGCACGGTTCAGCACGGTTGTAGTCGAAATGCAACTCCAACAGCCCCGCTCAGCCCGACTCAGCACGGCACGGCTCAGCCCGACTCAGCCGCGTTTGTAGTGGAAAAGCGGCATATGTAACCAGAGGATAAACACTCCACTAACCACACCCACCAACTACTCCTAGCGACTTCGCGCCCCCTTGCATTGTTGCGGTGAATAACATCGCGCATGCCTATTATTCCCCGCTCAACGATAAATTACAACTGTCTGCGAAAAGCTATCTGCGAAAGCCTTGTCGCAAGAGCATGCAGAGGCCTTAAGACAGGGCTTCTGTCTTGTTCCTGAGTGTTTCATAATGGCTTTCCATCAGCAGAGAGATAAGAAATGTTACTACTCAAATGCTTATGTGGAGTGTTTCTATGAGCTACAAATAAGGTGTTATTAAAAATATTTGGTTGTGCTGGCCAGTGAAACATGAAACTGTTTCCTGTTACAATAATCTCCACTCTTCTTCAAGGCTTTCCACTGGATTATGGGGCATGGCTGTGTGGGGATTTGCACTCATTAGTGAGATCAGGTACTGATGTTGAGATGATGAGGCTCCAGTTCCAGTTCATCCCAAAGGTGTTCAGTGGGGTTGAGTTCAGTCAGGGCTCTGTGCAGGACACTCCAGTTCTTCATTCCAACCTTCTTTGCTTCAGCCTTTGTGGAAATGGTTTAGGGTGTGATGGTCAGGGTGCACATACTTTTGGTCATTAAGCGTATCATTTGAGTGACAAATTCAAATAATACCCTTCACCATGGTGAAAACAGCAGCTGTATGCATGCAGCAGTCATTCATACGTTCACACTGTATCATCATCACAGACACGGCCATCTGGAAGTCTGTTGCAGGAACACAGAGGAGTGAGGCGTGTCTACCACAGTGCAGCACCTGCATGCACACACACACACACACACACTTCACTGCACCTCGGGGGGGAGGGGGGCACTTTAACACAGTTAGCATCAACAGGCCACACCCTCAGGGCGGAGCCACACAAGGCTTCCATTACATTCCTCAGTGGTGACTGTGGTGGACACTTTGGGTTCAGGTTGTCTCATCATTTTATCTTTCTTTCTTGCATCTCATTTAGTAAATCTTTCTTTCTTTCATCTCATTTGGTAATTTTTTCTTTCTTTACTACATCCCATCATTCAGTAATTCTTTCTTTTCTACATCTCATCTTTTACTAAACTTTTCTTTCTCTCTCTTCTCTTTTCTTATCATTCAGTAATTCTTTCTTTCTTTCTTTCTTTCTTTCTTTCTTTCTTTCTTTCTTTCTTTCTTTCTTTCTTATCTCCATCTCATCATTTGGTAAATCTTCCTTCCTTCCTTCCTTCCTTCCTTCCTTCCTTCCTTCCTTCGGTACATCTCATTTGGTAAATTTTTTCTTTCTTTCTTTCTTTACTACATCCCATCATTCAGTAATTCTTTCTTTCTTTTCTACATCTCATCTTTTACTAAACTTTTCTTTCTCTCGCTTCTCTTTCTTTCTTTCTTTCTTTCTTTCTTTCTTTCTTTCTTTCTTTCTTTCTTTCTTTCTTTCTTTCTTTCTTTCTCCATCTCATCATTTGGTAAGTCTTCCTTCCTTCCTTCCTTCCTTTGGTACATCTCATTTGGTAAATTTTTTTCTTTCTTTCTTTACTACATCCCATCATTCTTTCTTTCTTTCTTTCTTTCTTTCTTTCTTTCTTTCTTTCTTTCTTTCTTTCTTTCTTTCTTTCTTTCTTATCTCCATCTCATCATTTGGTAAATCTTCCTTCCTTCCTTCCTTTGGTACATCTCATTTGGTAAATTTTTCTTTCTTTCTTTCTTTCTTTTCTACATCTCATTTTTTACTGAAATATCTCTCTCTCTCTCTCTCTTCTAGGTCATATGTAACTGGCCACACTTAATCAATTATTGTATTTTAAAAAGTGTATATATATATATATATATATATATATATATATATATATATATATATATATATATATATATAATGTATGTATGTGTTATTTTCCAGCTGGGAGGTCTGTATGGTGAAATACCGTGACCGAGGTCTTGAAAGTACTGAGCGAGGCCGTCTGGGCCGAGGTCAGTATTCAAGGCCGAGGTCACGGTATTTCACCATACGGACCGACCTTAAGCTGGTAAATAATATATTTATTTTTTTCTTTACCAAATTCTAACAGAAAACGAGAGCGCCCGAAAGGGAAAACCGAGCCGAGCTGAGCCGCCATTTTGAATCCTCATTCACGGCTGTAACGCAAATTGCTTCCTCCTCGGTATACAAGTGCATTTCAGTGGCAGGAAAAAAGCTACATTTTGCCGCCTATGTAGTCCCCTATTTATACAAATAGGAGTCATTCAGGATTCAGCCATGTTTTTGCTCGGCAGTTGCAGGTTTTTAGCTTTCTTTTAAAGATTTTTTGGGGGGCTTTTTTCACCTTTGTTATTGGATAGGACAGTGTAGAGACAGGAAATAAGCAGGAGAGAGAGACAGGGAGGGCTCAGGAAATGACCTCAGGCTGGAATCGAACCCAGGTCCCCGGATTTATGGTATGGCGCCTTATCCACCTGAGCTACGATGCCCCCAGGTTTTTAAGCGTTCTCCTGAAATGTTTTTTTAAAATTTCTTCTTCCTCAGGGTAGTAAAACTCGCTTTCGCTGTGAACACTGTCGTTATCGCTATCCATGCTGTAAAATTAATGCTATTGTCCTGAGAAATGCTGGCAAACATTTATAAGATTTTTGATAATCTTATAAATAAATCTTATTAAAAAAAGATAAAGCTTGACAAAAAAATTCTACTATGTTTGTTGTTGTTGTTGTGAACAAGCGAGTCGCCAGAGGTCTCTAACCGAGATCCGTAACTGGGGTCCGTACCATAGGATACGGACCCGCTCGCCAGCCAATCAGAGCGCAGGATTTGATGGAAACCGCACCGCGAAAAAAATGAATGTATTTATTCACAAATATATTTTATGATGTTATTTGTTTTCCTTTATCAGTTCTGTTCATAGGGAGAGAGCCTTCAGAACTTCTTTTCAGATCCTTTTCTCCTCTTTTCCTCCCTCCTGTCGTTTCCTGTTTGTATGTTGTGGCGGTTATCGTTCTTCATCATAGTGGTTTTGGGTAAAATGTTTCCTCAGGTTCTGTGTTTTTGTAGGATTTCAGGGTGTGCAGTACAGAGGGCGCATGTGAACTCACACTCAGAATGAGAAATGATTTGGAACAAGGCCCCTGTTATAGATGTGTACGTGTCTCTGGAGGCTTCTGTTTCGGTTCTCGAGGATACAAATGTGTGACTCTTAGCTACTGCAATATTCCCCTGGATTCACCTCACACACAGTCCATCATTTCCTTATAGAGTATTCAAGAAGGAACACATACTACAGGTAACCAGTAACCAGTTAACCAACACACACACACACACACACACACACTTCCTGGAACCTGAAGCTCTGTTTCTGTGACTGAATTTCAAAAGCCATCCGAATGAAAAGCCCAGAGGTCCAGAAGCAGCCCAGTGCAACGCAATAATCACCGTTATTCAGTTGTGAAAGCGATGAACACAGAGACGCTTCCTGAATTTTTCTTGACTGATTCTGCAGTGTGATGATTTTCATGACTCTTTCAAACAAAAATCAGCAGCTTTACAAAATTATCTTTCAAGGTGATTCCATGCAGAACAGTTTCCACTGCACCAGGCAAAGCACAGCTTACGAGTGTGTGTGTGTGTGTGTGTGTAAAATAGTTTCAGAAATAGAGATCAATAAGGAAATGGCTGGAGAGCAGGAATGCGGGTGTCATTGCACCACTGAAACCTTACACTCACGAGTCCAAGAATTAAAACGTGTGTCTGTGTGTTTTCTTTCTTTCTTACACTTCATCATTCTCTCCACGTGTAAGTGAGTCTATGAAATAAATGAGAGTGGCTGGCTTGGATTGCAATGTAAATGCATTGAAATTACATGCAAATGCTCTGTTGCGCTATTAAACACACACACACAGTATTTGTCTCAGTCTTTAAGATCATTCTTTCATCTCAGGTTGCAGTCTGCGCTTCTTCCTGCTTTCACAGATCAGCTGATCACACGTCTGTCTGAACTCCTCCTTCTCGTCTCTCTTTCATCTCAACACATGAGCAACGTTCTGCCAGTTTTCTCTTCTGCTCATCTTCTTCTTCTTCCTCACCTTCTTCTCCTCATCCTTTGGCTCTTCCTGTTTCTTTCCTGACCTTCTGCTCTCGTTCTCTATTTTCTTCTCTTTCCCTCATTGGTAAAACAATCTATCCTTCTCATGTCTTTCTTTCTCATATGGAGATGACACAGTTTATCTCCCATTACACTGTCAAGAGTCTCGACAGCTGTGTTAAGAAGAGGGTTTCATCAAATACACACACACACACACGGAGAGACTTGGAGAAGACATGACATCAACACCATTACTATTACTATGGCTCTAACTGTGGGGTTCTTCCAAAACAGAGGTAGTTTTTTTTTTTGCAATTTCTGGTGGGAAATTTCCTGGTATTCCGAGTCAGGATATGCACATATGCAATTAGATCGATTTCATTCATATTATACATATCGTCTTGATGTAGTTCACTCTTTGGTCAGGGTTCCCAGATTTGTTTTTGTTGAGAAGATATATAGGGTCTAGACCACTGCCTTTAAGCTCAGGGATAGAAAATACGGACCGAAAAGGAAAAATAACAGAAAAGCCAGGGGGGAGAGAAAAAGAAAGAGAGTGTTGATGTATGAATTATAAAACAGAATTATAAAAAAAGCAAACATGGAAATAAACATCTAATAGGATTATATTATATTATATTATATTATATTATATTATATTATATTATATTATATTATATTATATTAGTAGCAGTTCATAGGGGTGGAGCACAGAAAAGACGGCAGGCCAGAACAAAGTTCCCCAAGAAAACTCTTTTTATTATAGCTTTTCAGCATTAAACTATACACACACACAAGCCTCCTGGCTGGAGAGAGTCTCCATCCTCTGCTCTTTCTCTCCTTATATAGGGTGTGGTCACTGGGGAAGACACACAAACACAGATTAACCAACATCAGGTGCAGTGATTCTGCCACTTACCTTCCCTGACTCCGTCCTCCGGTCACAGACCGACGCTTGACCACGCCCACTATTGTAACCCCGATTCCAAAAAAGTTGGGACAAAGTACAAATTGTAAATAAAAATGGAATGCAATAATTTACAAATCTCAAAAACTGATATTGTATTCACATTAGAACATAGACAACATATCAAATGTCGAAAGTGAGACATTTTGAAATTTCATGCCAAATATTGGCTCATTTGAAATTTCATGACAGCAACACATCTCAAAAAAGTTGGGACAGGGGCAATAAGAGGCTGGAAAAGTTAAAGGTACAAAAAAGGAACAGCTGGAGGACCAAATTGCAACTCATTAGGTCAATTGGCAATAGGTCATTAACATGACTGGGTATAAAAAGAGCATCTTGGAGTGGCAGCGGCTCTCAGAAGTAAAGATGGGAAGAGGATCACCAATCCCCCTAATTCTGCACCGACAAATAGTGGAGCAATATCAGAAAGGATTTCGATAGGGTAAAATTGCAAAGAGTTTGAACATATCATCATCTACAGTGCATAATATCATCAAAAGATTCAGAGAATCTGGAAGAATCTCTGTGCGTAAGGGTCAAGGCCGGAAAACCATACTGGGTGCCCGTGATCTTCGGGCCCTTAGATGGCACTGCATCACATACAGGCATGCTTCTGTATTGGAAATCACAAAATGGGCTCAGGAATATTTCCAGAGAACATTATCTGTGAACACAATTCACCGTGCCATCCGCCGTTGCCAGCTAAAACTCTATAGTTCAAAGAAGAAGCCGTATCTAAACATGATCCAGAAGCGCAGATGTCTTCTCTGGGCCAAGGCTCATTTAAAATGGACTGTGGCAAAGTGGAAAACTGTTCTGTCGTCAGACGACTCAAAATTTGAAGTTCTTTATGGAAATCAGTGACGCCGAGTCATTCGGACTAAAGAGGAGAAGGACGACCCAAGTTATCAGTGCTCAGTTCAGAAGCCTGCATCTCTGATGGTATGGGGTTGCATTAGTGCATGTGGCATGGGCAGCTTACACATCTGGAAAGACACCATCAATGCTGAAAGGTATATCCAGGTTCTAGAGCAACATGTGCTCCCATCCAGACGACGTCTCTTTCAGGGAAGACCTTGCATTTTCCAACATGACAATGCCAAACCACATACTGCATCAATTACAGCATCATGGCTGTGTAGAAGAAGGGTCCGGGTACTGAACTGGCAAGCCTGCAGTCCAGATCTTTCACCCATAGAAAACATTTGGCACATCATAAAATGGAAGATACGACAAAAAAGACCCAAGACAGTTGAGCAACTAGAATCCTACATTAGACAAGAATGGGTTAACATTCCTATCCCTAAACTTGAGCAACTTGTCTCCTCAGTCCCCAGACGTTTACAGACTGTTGTAAAGAGAAAAGGGGATGTCTCACAGTGGGAAACATGGCCTTGTCCCAACTTTTTTGAGATGTGGTGTTGTCATGAAATTTAAAATCGCCTAATTTTTCTCTTTAAATGATACATTTTCTCAGTTTAAACATTTGATATGTCATCTATGTTCTATTCTGAATAAAATATGGAATTTTGAAACTTCCACACCATTGCATTCCGTTTTTATTTACAGTTTGTACTTTGTCCCAACTTTTTGGGAATCGGGGTTGTATATTATATTATATTATATTATATTATATTATATTATATTATATTATATTATATTATATTATATTATATTAGCTGGCTTTTTTCGTGGTATATCAGATATATTCCATTGATATTGAGCAAGTCGAAGACGAGTTAGCTGAATGGAATATATCTGATAGACCACGAAAAAAAGCCATTATTATTATTATTATTATACATACACATTCTCTTCATATCAGCATTCTCAAAGGCCACCATGAGCTTATCCTTGAATCGGCGCTGTCAGCACAGCAGTGAAGTCACCTTCTAGCCGGTGTAGCGTTCATCAGTAGTGTTAGTGAATGCTAATAAAGTAGCCAAGCCAGTGCTATCGAGAGCAAGTAGCACAGGCTAACGACCGAGAAACTAAGATTTCTGTCTCCAGACTCTTCTTCCACACACACTTACTACAGTATTTTTCACTCAGACATGAGTATTCATTTCCCTGTGTAATTTATGTATTTTTAAAATCAACATCGACAGCTACGCACAACAGAGCGACCTGGCAGCCAAAATTCTCTCAAAATCTTCCGCTTTTAACAAAGCAAACCTGGCAGCCATGTTTGTTTACAAATTGTCACAGCCACTCGCTAGTGCAGATGTTTTACATCGCCGACGTGTCTCTTTTCCAGTTTTTCGATGTCCATTGGTATGCTTTTCTCTGGTAAATATGTGTGAAAAATATATAATGAAGTTTTGGTAGCCTTTCAGGTGTTCAGCATGTCTTCAGTTTCAGTTTATTTATTTAGTGCTTAAACCAAGCACTGAATTAACCCCGTCTTCTCTCGTTCCCAGCCGACAAAGAAATGATTCTGTGCATGCGCAGCAGAGGTTTTGTCATTGGATCTTCGCATAAGCTTTGATGTGTGATGTTGTGTTGTCTTGACAATGTGCAATATTATAACAATATTGCATGCTCATTCTCCATTGGGGAGAGTGGCGTAATACACGGAGGATAAGTGATATGATAACAATATTGCATGCCATTAATAAACCCACTAGAAGGGAATAGAGTACATGCTTTTATTCCATGGAAAAAGTGGCCTGTATGTATAATAATATATATTATATAAACGTTTGTAGAATGTCCTGATATAAAATAATTAAGGAGTAAAGCTCACAGGAAGGCTGTTATAGGAAAATTATAAACAGTAGAGTAGTTTGAAGAGAAGCAGGAATTTAACATCGATTACCGTTTTTAATTTATTAATTAACAAGACCTTGTATTGTCTTTTATCCATATATACATGTGTACAACATTGTGGAATATCCATGAAACAACAGAATGTATTTCCCGTTATGACTTATGTTATGGGGTGGCACGGTGGTGTAGTGGTTAGCGCTGTCGCCTCGCAGCAAGAAGGTCTGGGTTCGAGCCCCGTGGCTGGTGAGGGCCTTTCCGTGCAGAGTTTGCATGTTGTCTGCGTGGGTGTGCTCCGGTTTCAAATCAAGTTTATTTGTATAGCGCTTTTAACAATAAACATTGTCGCAAAGCAGCTTTACAGAATTTGAACGACTTAAAACATGAGCTAATTTTATCCCTAATCTATCCCCAATGAGCAAGCCTGTGGCGACAGTGTCAAGGAAAAACTCCCTCAGACGACATGAGGAAGAAACCTCGAGAGGAACCAGACTCAAAAGGGAACCCATCCTCATTTGGGCAACAACAGACAGCCTGACTATAATATTAACAGTTTTAACAGGTATAACCCTCAACTGTCCTCATGGGGCCATCCTTCACAGGAGCGGTGCGATAAAACTCCGACCAGACACAGGGCACCAGGATGGATCAAGCAGGTCTGAGGGGCAGAAGAGGCCAGCATCTCAATCCCAGGATCAACATGTAACTCAGAGGGACAGATTGGGGGGGGGGGAAGAGAGAGAGAAAGAAAACACAGGTTGTTAGGTATGCCCTAAAAATGACAAGTATTAAATCTGTGTGGTAGGCTCACAGATGACGAGAGTCTTTACGTCAGGCATAACACACAACAATGGCATGTTAATATGGTAAAAAATATCATGACCTGCTCTGGCTGGATGCTTGACTGGGTGATGGGAGCACACTCCTCAGCAATGATGAGATGCAGATAGGACCCTTAGGGCTGGCCAAGACAATTCAGTTACATTTCACCGGGTCTGGGACATGCGACAGAATGTCTGACGGCCGATTCCCTGCAGGCTACGATAGCCAGTCAAGGTCTCCACCCTCTCCACCAAAAGATTTCCTGTTGACTCCATGTAACTCAGAGGGACAGATTTGGGGTGGGGGGAGGGAAAGAAAACACAGGTTGTTAGGTATGCCCAATGTCACCTGAATAAGTAGGAGCAGTATACATATTGAACCGAGTACAAGCAGGGACTCCAGCAACTAACTATGACAGCATAACTAAAAGGAGAGAGCCAGAAGGTAACACAGGCATGAGGGAGCCCCGGGACATAAAGCAGCCAGCCACTACACCGTCAACAAACTCGAGTGAGCAAGCGAGTGGGGACTGACAGCATCCATACATCCCAGTTTACCAAAACACTCTGTCTGAGGACCCTCCAGATCTACTCCTTTACCTCAAACACCATTAACAAAAGGCTTGACTAAACAGATATGTTTTCAGCCTAGACTTAAATGCTGAGACTGTGTCTGATTCCCGAACATTACTTGGAAGGCTGCTCCATAACAGTGGGGCTTTGTAAGAAAAGGCTCTGCCCCCTGATGTAGCCTTCAATATACGAGGTACCAGCAGATAGCCTGCACTTTTTGATCCAAGTAGGCGTGGTGGGTCATAGAGGAGCAGAAGTTCACTCAGGTACTGTGGTGCGAGACCATTTAGTGCTTTAAAGGTCAATAGTAGTATTTTATAATCAATACGAAATTTGATTGGGAGCCAATGCAGTGTGGATAAGACAGGCGTGATGTGGTCATATTTTCTAGTTCTAGTAAGGACTCTTGCTGCTGCATTTTGAACTAACTGGAGCTTGTTTATGCACTTATTGGAACATCCAGACAGTAAGGCATTACAATAATCCAACCTGGAGGTAACGAAAGCATGGACTAGTTTTTCTGCATCATGCAATGACATTAAATTTCTTATCTTTGCAATATTTCTGAGATGAAAGAAAGCTATCCGGGTGATGTTATCAATGTGAGTTTCGAATGAAAGACTGGGGTCAATAATCACTCCGAGGTCTTTTACTGCTGCACGTGAAGAAACAGAAAGGCCATCCAGAGTCACTGTGTAATCAGAAAACTTACTTCTAGCTGTATGTGGTCCTAGCACAAGTACTTCAGTCTTGTCAGAGTTAAGCAGAAGGAAATTAATAAGCATCCAGTGTCTAATGTCCTTAACACATTCCTCAATTCTATTAAGCTGGTGTCTCTCATCAGGTTTTGCAGAGACATACAACTGTGTGTCATCAGCATAACAGTGGAAACTAATACAATGTTTACGAATAATATTGCCCAGAGGTAACATATATAGAGAAAAAAGCAGTGGACCCAAGACAGAACCTTGTGGAACACCAAACTTTACCTTGGTACGTCTAGAAATATCACCATTTATATCAACATACTGATAACGATCAGTTAGATAAGACCTGAGCCAGGAGAGGGCCGTTCCCTTAACTCCCACAACATTTTCTAGTCTATCCAGAAGAATGGAATGATCAATGGTATCAAATGCTGCACTAAGGTCAAGCAACACAAGTAGCGAGATACAGCCCTGATCAGACGCCAACAGTAGGTCGTTTACTACTTTAACCAGTGCTGTCTCTGTGCTATGATGAGGTCTAAATCCTGACTGATACATTTCATGGATGTTATTCCTATGTAAATATGAGCATAACTGCTGTGCCACAGCTTTTTCAAGGATCTTGGAGATAAAGGGGAGGTTTGATATTGGCCGATAATTGGACAGCTGACAGGGATCAAGGTCAGGTTTTTTAATCAGGGGTTTGATAACTGCTAGTTTAAAGGATTTGGGTACATAGCCAATCATAAGAGAAGAATTTATTATTTTTAGAAGCGGTTCAGTTACTCCAGGCATTATCTGTTTGAATAGATGTGTCGGTAAGGGATCTAGTACGCAAGTTGAGGCTTTTGATGTAGAGATTAATGAAAGTAATTCAGTTTCTTTTAGGGGAGTAAAACATTCTAACTGATGATCTGATACAGTTATATTGTTAACTACAAGGTCACTTTCATTGTCTGACCTTAAATTAGTAGTTTGAATTTTTTGTCGGATATTCTCAATTTTGTCATTAAAAAAATTCATGAAGTCGTTGCTACTACATACTGCAGGTGTGCATGTGTTGATAGTGGACTTATTCCTAGTTAATTTTGCTACAGTATTAAATAGGAATCTAGGATTATTTTTGATATCTTCTATTAGGGAGGAGAAATATGTTGATCTCGCAGCACTAAGAGCTTTTCTATACTTCAGGAAGCTCTCCTTCCAAGCTGATTTGAACACTACCAATTTTGTTTGACGCCATTTATGTTCCAATTTTCGAGTGGTCTGTTTTAATGTGCGAGTGTCATCATTATACCAGGGTGCTAATTTTTTGTCTCTGACCATTTTCCTTTTTAGAGGAGCTACATTATCTAAAGTATGGCGGAATGTTGACTCTAAGCATTCAGTTGCCTGATCGAGTTCTGCAGGGGCTGACAGTGACCCAATCAAAGTTGACAGCTCTGGGAGATCATTTATAAAGCTCTGTGCAGTAGTTGACGTGAAAGTACGTTTAATACAGTAGCGTGGTGAGGTGCATATATTATTACTCAGACATATCTTGAATGAGATGAGACAATGATCTGAGATAACTTCAGACTGTGGAAGTATGACTATATTATCTACGTTTAATCTGAATGTTAGTATTAGATCAAGGGTGTGACCACCATTATGGGTCGGTCCTATGACATTCTGCTTAATCCCGACTGAGTCTAAGATGGACACAAACGCTGTTTTTAAAGGGTCTTCTGGGTTATCGAAGTGAATATTAAAATCTCCGACAACTAAAGCTTTGTCTAAGGAAATAACCAGATCTGAGATAAAATCTGCAAATTCAGAAAGAAACTCAAAATATGGCCCCGGGGGCCTGTAAATAATAAGCAATGGAATTAACTGGGTAGACTTATTTTTCGAGGCTACATACATTATATGAGTATGAAGAACTTCAAATGTATTAAATTTATAACCAGGTTTTTGTGTTACACCTAGATAATCGTTATAAATAACCGCGACGCCTCCTCCTCTGCCAGTTAGACGAGGCTGGTGTATATAACTGTATCCAGGAGGACTCGCTTCATTTAATGCTATGTATTCATTTGGCTTAATCCATGTTTCTGTTAAACACAGTACATTAAACTCCTGATCAGTAATGAGTTCATTAACCATTAGCGCTTTAGATGTAAGAGATCTAATATTTAATATCCCCACAGTCCAAAGACATGCAGGTTAGGTTAACTGGTGACTCTAAATTGAGCGTAGGTGTGAATGTGAGTGTGAATGGTTGTCTGTGTCTATGTGTCAGCCCTGTGATGACCTGGCGACTTGTCCAAGGTGTACCCCGCCTTTCACCCGTAGTCAGCTGGGATAGGCTCCAGCTTGCCTGTGACCCTGTAGAACAGGATAAAGCGGCTAGGGATAATGAGATGAGATGAGATATTGCATGTTGTCTGTGAAGGTTCTCAGTCATCCGGGTCATAGTAAACTGTAGGTGTGAAAGAACCGTAAGTGCTCAGAACATTCCTACAATGGTATAGGGAAAAGAGAAGGAGCAAAAACACACCAGGGAAGCACTTCAGAAGTGTGGGTATCCCAACTGGGCTTTCGCCAAGACCAGAAAAAGCAACATCATGGACAGGGAAGAAAAAAGCAACAAATGCAAGAACATTGTCATCCCCTACATTTCTGGACTACAGTGGTGCTTGAAAGTTTGTGAACCCTTTAGAATTCTCTATATTTCTGCATAAATATGACCTAAAACATCATCAGATTTTCACACAAGTCCCAAAAGTAGATAAAGAGAACCCAGTTAAACAAATGAGACAAAAATATTATACTTGGTCATTTATTTATTGAGGAAAATGATCCAATATTACATATCTGTGAATGGCAAAAGTATGTGAACCTTTGCTTTCAGTATCTGCTGTAACCCCCTTGTGCAGCAATAACTGCAACTAAACGTTTGTGGTAACTGTTGATCAGTCCTGCACACCGGCTTGGAGGAATTTTAGCCCGTTCCTCCGCACAGAACAGCTTCAACTCTGGGATGTTGGTGGGTTTCCTCACATGAACTGCTCGCTTCAGGTCCTTCCACAACATTTCAATTGGATTAAGGTCAGGACTTTGACTTGGCCATCCCAAAACATTAACTTTATTCTTCTTTAACCATTCTTTGGTAGAACAACTTGTGTGCTTAGGGTCGTTGTCTTGCCTGCGACCCTGTAGAACAGGATAAAGCGGCTACAGATAATGAGATGAGATGAGACTTACGTTATAGAGCTGTAAAAAGTTTTGTAACAGCTTTCCCTCTGACACTGGAGACTCCTTCCGTAAGTGTTAAATCAACATCTTCTGACAGAGAACTTCACTCTGTCAATTATTACACGTTTATTATGACATATTAGAATTAATATACACTTGTGATTTAAATTACAACAATCAGTGTCAGTCAATTTAGAAAATTAATCAACAGTCAGAATTGAGATTTCAGCAGCACTGAGGTGTGAAATGTATATAACTTGGCGTTGTATTATATTTTATTATAAATAATCATATGAATCATCTTCACACTTTGGCTGCAAAAGCACCAAAAGCTGTGTGTAATTTTTTTTCACCCTTTCCTGCCTCCCGCATTGTGTTTAAACAGCACTTTTTAATAGAGCACCATGAATTGTGCCCACAAAATGGCATCCAGGAGTGTGTTAATGCATCTTCCTGCAGATCAGCATGTGAAAATGTGAGATTCCTCCATTTGTTTGGCTTCCTCTTATTGTTATTATTATACTCGGCTGCAAACCCATGTGAAATTAAGTGCTGTTTTATAGGCAGGCGGCCAAGTGATGTGAATAGATCCGAGATCACTAAATTGAGAAAAATATGGCAAATTATAATTATGATTATAACAACTTCTCATAACCAGGGGCGATTGTCGGGTTTATTCATCATGGAGCTCTCTGTGTGTGTGTGTGTGTGTGTGTGTGTGTGTGTGTGTGTGTGTGTGTGTGTGTGTGTGTGTGTGTGTTGGGGAGGGGGGGGGTAGAAGAGGTGAGAATATACTGTATGATGTGCATTGATGAACAGTATGAAATTAGAAATACTTCTGCAGCTGAATGTAGACGTAACAAAAAACATGACAGTGGTAGTTTCTGAGCACCGATAAAGCAATGAAAAAGGGATTAAAGTAGAACTTCTCAGACTTTTTACGAACTCCGTCTTCGACTTTCGGTATTTTGTCTTGACTACCTCTCACCTGGTGCTTGTCCCCCCATATTCCTTCTCTCATATTAACTATGATAGCAGGTTCCAAAATGGCAAACAAATTATAAATTATAAACACATCATACGGCAACCGTCTTGCTCTTATTTTGATGACCTCGTCATTTTCTTCCAACACAACAGCAGCTTCCAAGCTAAAGTTAACTTTATACACATTTGACTGAGTATGTCTGTGAAGATTCTCAGTCGTCCAGGTCATAGTAAACTGTGGGTGGTAAAAGAGAGCAACTGGACTTGCTTGAAGATTCTTGAAGACGTTTCACCTCTCATCCGAAAGGCTTCTTCAGTTCTGTCTGAAGAACTGAAGAAGCCTTTCGGATGAGAGGTGAAACATCTTCAAGAATTTGATTGAGTAGTGATAACGGTAGCTAAGTTGCATAACGACGTATCGTAAAACTTGCTGGAATATCCACCTTATTCCTGATCGGAGATTTTTCCCATGATTCACAGCACATCAGTTCCGGATTCTGGTTTTTCATTTCTGGTTAGAGTCAGATTTATAGGTACATCACACTAATTGTAGCTAGCCTAGCGTATACAGTGTTTCAGAAAAAAAAAATGAATAAAAAATACAGTGGTACAATGATGTAATGGTCTGTTTTAAAGGAGAACTGAAGGCAAATTTTTTTATTATCAAAATTCTATTATCTCATTTTATTAAATATAGGAATGCATTTTTGATCGCTATTTTGTCGCTGCTATAGCAAGTTATGAGTGAAATATGCTATGTAATATATCAGTCTATATGTCAAAGCAATGGCCGTAAACGAGATTCATTGAGACCTGTGCGAGACATCGTAGGACGGAAGTAAAACGTACAGCAGAAATCAAAGTGACCAACCCTGTGTCCGAAATCACTCACTTGTTCACTACTCCCTACTCCCTATATAGGGAATTACTATATAGAGGACTATACAGTGAGCTCATTGGTAAAATGAAAAAGCGCTTTCGGACACGAGTCCGTCGCGCTGGTATTTATGTCATTACTGTCGCACAATTAAAACGTGCCAGATCAGTCAGCTGGTGGGTTTTCAAAATAATAAATACATGCATGTATTTTTGTGATAAATCCATATTATACTGAACGTATTTCCCACATTAAACAATACAAAGTAGCTGCATCTTTCAGTTCTTTTAAATCAAGGCTGAATACTTTCTTCTTTGCCGCTGCCTTTTATTAAATCAAATTTGAGACTTTTTATTTGATTTCTTTCAGTGTGACCACAATGCATGATGGGATATATTGCTTTGGTTAGTGACCTTTTTTTATGCATTGTGGGATACTTTGAGTGCACTATATAGGGTGCAAATAATCCTCACTAAGGTTTCGGACAGCACTACAAAATGGCGTCCTCACCATATAGTGCCCTATATAGTGAGTAGGGAGCGATTTCGGACACAGGGCAACACCTGCCAACGTTGTCAAAAGATATATGTGCAGCCCTCTTTTGAATGCTGATGTAATCAAGCCGGAAGTTGTGTTCGTTTTGATAGCAATCAGGAAAGTTTGAAAAAAGTAGGCAGTAGAGCCCTGCACTCCTGCGGGAGTCCCGCGGGACCCACGGGACCCGACGCAAAGCAGTGCGGCGCGGGACAAATTTTGAAAGCTCATTGCGGGCGCGGGTGGGAGGGGGAGTGCCCAATGCGGGAGCGGGCGGGAGAGGTGATAAGCTGCAGTCCCGCTAACTAAAAATGTGTTTAAAATAAAATGTATAAATTATTAATTTATGTCTATCATATATAATTTGTGCTGGATATTTTATTTGGCATTAATAAAAACATTTTAAGATGCCTAAATTTGTGGATGTGGCCTAATCTCGCGTACGTTTCCGATTCCTTTCCGCTCTTCCGTGTTTGAGATCTCCGATCATGGCAGAAGAGCAGAGCTCCTCTAGTGAAGCTCACAGTGCTTCAGAAATAAGTGCTGCTTTAAAAAGAGGTACATTTACCGTTAAAAAGTCAAGAGTCCTGAAATCAGACATTTGGAAGTCGTTCTCACTCGTGTACGACGCACCCCTGAACGTGAGCTGTAGATATTTATGCTCAAATCCACTCAAAGTAGGGGGCGGGGCACCATCACACTGTGTCTTTAAATTATATTAATTTCTTATAGGTCTACTTGTATTTCCTAGAATGTAAATGTGAGGAGTGACATATAAGCTATGTGCAATGTACAATATTCTTAATATCCACTGTAGATTTTGGTAGGTGTGTTGGGTATCTCTGTAAAGCCTCAGCTGCGCATGCCGCCTGGCAACGCGCACCCTCGCTATGTGCACTAGGTGAAGGATCGGTCAGTGGAGAGCTCAGCTAAGCTCAGCATGTTTAATTCCCCAAGCCAATGACAAGAACTTTCGTGAGAAATAACGCGAACGTCTGCATCAGGCGGGATTTGCGGGTGGGAGCGGGACAAAATATGGCAGGCGTGGGCGGGAGCGGGACTGAAAATCATAATTCTTTGTGGGAGCGGGACTGCACAATGCAGGCGGGAGCGGGACTGAAAATTCTGTCCCGCGCAGACCTCTAGTAGGCAGTAATCGTCATTTAAACTCGTTTTTGTGCAAATATTTTGTTTGGAAAACAGTTTTCAAAATGGCGGCACTGACACCTGACTGACACTTCACGTTTCGAAGTCTCGCACAAGTCTCATGAAGACTGCGTGGATAAGCGATGCCTGCCGTGGACCAAACTAACTAAATTCAACACGGCTAAAAACCGAATAGGCTGATAAGTAAAATATTTAATTGCAATTAGTTGCCAATACGAGTCATGATATAAGGTTACTAAAACTGAAAACGTAATTGAATAACACGTTAATTAAGTAATAAAGCAAGTTTAAAAATGACTTCAGTTCTCCTTTAATATACATAGTTTAGCGTAAGTAGTTTGAATTGTTAACTAGTCAATAATGGAAGTTATTGGTGTTTCGTGTTGGCGATGAGTTTTTAAAACATTGTGAGGAGGACTGAGTTATCATGGAAACTGCAGGTAATCTGACATTAAATGATCAGTTTCTTTCTCAGATAGTGTAGCTGCCTTGCTATCTACAGCTGGTTGGTAAATATGACATTGTTTACATTCTACATGAGGCTTCTCTGGCTTGCTATGAGGAACAACATACATCTGTTGGCTGTTTATTGTCACCCAGATAGTTCTGAATAATATCTACAGTATGTCGTTCGATAATGGAAATATAATCAAGCATCCTTTATGTAATGCTCCTTCTAAAATGGAAACAACATCATAGCTAGCTAGCCAGCTTCACTGTCTGAAAAGGAGTCGATCAATTTAATGTTAGCTTACCTGCGATTCTTGCAACAAACTAATGTCCATCTCTTCTTTGGCAGTGCTCTGTCATGTCCGAGGTACAATTCCAGGTTTGGGTGCTCATCCTACATACATCTTCGTGGGCGGGTGTTTTATTTTCAGGTTTTAATTTTCCTGAATTGTTGGTCCATCTAATCACAACACAGGATGAACCTGAACTCATTGTTTTGTACATATATCATTGACTGGAAGTAAAAACTCGGTTGTCATGAATACAGGATGATTGGTTGTCATGATGGCGCACATTGGTCACACAGGAATAAGGTGGACAAGGTGGATAAACGCTGCAATATCAGTCAACACAACACATAATCTTTCACTTTCTTTAAAGAGAAAAGACTTCTCCGGATGTTTATTGGTGAGTTTGTAATACCTCCACATACATCTGTCTTTCCTTTAGTTTAAACTTCTGCCAGATATTACCTGGCTCTCATGTGACATCAAAAGATCACATCAACATAACTTTGTGTAGCCAATCAGTAGAGCTGGCATCAAGACCACCTTTGTCGAGTCCAAGACAAGTTCAAGACCAGAACAAGTCAAGACCAAGTCCAATGGAGTTCGAGTTTAAGTCAAGATTGAGTCCAAAAGAGTTGGAGTCCAAGTCAAAAACAAGTCTAAAGGAGTTGGAGTCCAAGTCAAGACTAAGTCCAATGAGGTTTGCGTTCAAGTCAAAACCAAGTCCAATGGTATTCAAGTCCAAGTCAAGACCAAGTCCAATGGGATTCGAGTCCAAGTCAAGACTAAGTCCAATGGGATTCAAGTCCAAGTCAAGACCAAGTTCAATGGGATTGGAGTCCAAGTCAAGACCAAGTCCAATGGGATTGGAGTCCACATCAAGACCGAGTCCAATGAAGTTGGAGTCCAAGTCAAGACTAAGTCCAATGAGGTTTGCGTTCAAGTTAAAACCAAGTCCAATGGTATTCAAGTCCAAGTCAAGACCAAGTCCAATGGGATTCGAGTCCAAGTCAAGACTAAGTCCAATGGGATTCAAGTCCAAGTCAAGACCAAGTTCAATGGGATTGGAGTCCAAGTCAAGACCAAGTCCAATGGGATTGGAGTCCACGTCAAGACTGAGTCAAATGAAGTTTGAGTCCAAGTCAAAACTAAGTCCAACAAGGTTTGAGTCCAAATCAAGACTGAGTCCAATGGGATTCAAGTCCAAGTTAAGACTAGTCCAAATAATAGAAACAGAGTCAAGACTGAGACAGAAAAAAAGAATCCTCCTCGAGCCCGCTTACTTACCTGTTTATAATTTTTGTGTAATGCCAGACGTACAGTATATCTTCTATTTTAAGATGATCATTTTCACTATTATTTGTATGATTGGTTACCAGGTGGCTAATGGCAACATTTTTTTCTTGTTGGATTTTGAATTAATTGAACCAATTCCCATTTTCTGAAAAAGCTCACTTAATCAATGATTTTGTTTTGAAGGAGGAGTTACGTGAGAAAAAAAACACCATATATTTTTTAAAGGCAGCTGGACTCAATCGAGATTAACAAAAACATTTTGCGAGACCAATGGCTAAGACCGAGGCAAGTCCAAGTGTAAATACAAATATTGTGTCTGAGACAATAAAAAAAGTCTTGAGACTGGACTCGAGTCCTGCATGAACAAACTCTTCATGAACTTTTAATTTGCCACAAGTATATGCATGTAAATGCCACAGTAACATCCACCAAGAGCCAGTGATGAAACAGGAGCATGCTGCGAGTGGACTTGTGGTGTGAGCAAAAGGAAATGTCATGACTGAACATGAACAAATGTCTTCTGAAAGTCTTGATTTGTCACATATAGAGTACAGTGATTTTTTTTTTTTATTCACTGGTTAGGAAGTTGAGGTCAGAGTGCAGGGTTTCTGGAGCAATTAAATGATATAATTTATTGTTTTGTTATGGATATGCCTTTATAAAGAATGAGAAATCCATGAAACAAGCACTTTAGAATGTAATTATTATATGAAGCATATATTTTAATTTATCTCCAGTCAAGGATTATACAACGGACAAATATTGTAAGCGTTAGTTTACAATAAAAAAAATAATAATTTCCCTAATCCAAGCTGAAGGCATATACAGTAGATTTATATTATATTAAGCTTCAATACAAAGATCCAATGATAGGAGACTGTTTGAAAGTGTTAGTGTTATATTCTGGATGATACAGTAGATGTTGTGCCTGGTCAAGATTCCCAGTGAGATAAGCCATAGTTACATTATTTAGGCAGAGGGGAACCGTGAGGGCCTTCTAGGCATTCAGAGAAGTCCCAAATATATCCGCATTTCAAATGTTATATTTAATTTCTTTCATTCTTTCATAATTTCATTATAATTATTCTCTTCTGACTTTAATTTGGCCTCATTTTGTATCAAATTTACTTCAGAAATGAAAGGGTTACTGTCCTGAAAACATTAAAATCAAGTTATCCAATGAGATTTTTTTTGTTTGTTGTCTCTAGGCTGAGAAGAGTTTAGAGCTGCCTCACTCATTGGTTAGGACTTCATTGCCAGGACAGAAGGCCATGGCAGTGTATGTTTATGTAGGAAGTGACAGATGAATTGCCTAATCAGATTTTGATTTATAGTGGGAGGGACCAAAATTTTATCGCCCTACGCGAGCTTAACAGTGAATCGGTGCCGTCAGCGCAGCAGTGAAGTCACCTTCCAGCCGGTGTAGCATTCATCAGTAGTGTTAGCGAATGCTAATAATGCAGTCAAGCCAGTGCTATCTATCGAGAACAAGTAACACAAGCTAACGACCGAGAAACTAAGATTTCTGTCTCCAGACTTTTCTTCTACACATGCACACAACCAGGGGCGCAGATACGCTTTTTGAACTGGGGGGGACAAAGCTGCCAGCAAACCAACCCCAACCCCGATATTCCTGTCAAACTTGTTGTGGGTAACCATAGCAACCAAGCTCGAGCTCGCAACCTGTGCAGTCTGCGCAGCTCAACCAACCGAATATCAGTCTTTGTTTTGTTTTATGTGAGTTGTTGCAACTATGTATACACTGCCGTGCACCTCAATAAACCGAATGGTAATTAGTCTTTTGATTTTTCCGTGAGGTTTGCCTTATGCAAAGAAAGACAGCATAGACGTTTTTTCCTCCCTATAAGTGGGGGGGACCGAACGAGGTGAATTTAAATCTGGGTGGGACGAATCCCCCCCATCCCCCCCCTCTATCTGCGCCCGTGCACACAACAGTATTTTTCACTCAGACTTAAATATTCATTCCAATTCCTGTGTAATTTGCTTCGCTACTTTTAAAATCAACATTGACAACTACACACAACGGCGCAACCTGGCAGCCTGATGCTAATCCCTTGCAAAAATGCTTTGCCCTGTTGCTTTTTTGGTGTCTGGCTAAATCCCAGCTCTAAGAGTAACAGTTCACCATTGCATTTAGGCTACAACAGAACACATTTGGACAAGTGTTGCTTCTTATCTAAAAGACCAAAGCTAGTGAATTGATTAACATGGCATGCTCCAGAAGCAAGCGTCAACACATAGCTAGCTGATTGCGTGCCAAAATGATACTGGGTTAGCATTAGATAACATTGTACAGAGGGCCTAGTGTTGTCATTCAACTCAAAATAAACTTGCATGCTGGTTCAGCATCTGGTCTTAGACATCATCTTCATACCGCGTGGTGATGGAGTCACACGCTCCGAGACCATATTGATTGAGCTTAAACACGGGCCTTGATTTTAAATTCAAGGTAAATTTCCTTACTTTATACTCAAGTGGAAAAGATTTCAACCCAGAGCGAGTGAAATGGTGTGTGTATGTTTTGCCTGACTGAAGACCAGATGTTCCGTTGTGTTTTTGAACATCTGTGGCAGTTTATTAGTGTAACCTGTAGAGAATTGTAAACGTTCAGGGGAAAAGTACATTTGTGTCAGGATGAAATGATGAGTAATACACTTAAGTTTTACTCAGACACTGTGCATCAGGCTGGAAGAGCAGATCTGGGATCAGTGTGGGTATGAAATACAGCTTTAAGAACATTTTGGAGATGATCCCAGATCAGTGCTGAATCAGTGAAGAGCTGCATACGTATCCTGACAGCACACAATGCAATTTCACACACACACACACACACACACACACACAAGCACTGGCAGTGAGAGGGTCAGACTCACACCTCATCAGGCTTGGAAGGAGTGCGTTACTATAGAGACAGAGGGCTGAGTTTCCATGGCAACAGTGGGCTTGGTCTTCAGCCTCTCCTCTCTATATTTAGCTTGCTCCACACCCCCATGAGGGTACACACACACACACACACACACACACACACACACACACACACACACACACACACACACACATTCTTTCATTCCTTCCACCTTTTTCATCATAATTCTTACATTTATTGAATAGCACTCAGTCAGCATGCCTTGTTCTCTCCTTCTCTTTCTCACACACACACACACACACACACACACACACACACACACACACACACACACACACATGTACAATGATGTTGATGGATTCTGAAAATTGGACACGTAGAAGCAAATAAATTAAATACCCTTTCTAAAGCCTGACGAAAAGCTGTAAAAAAAAGTGTATACACACACACACACACACACACACACACACACACACACACACACTAAATCATGTCACATGACTCAATGAAAAAGTGAAATGAAAGAGAAGAGAAATAAGTCTTTCTTTAAAAAAACCACTACAAGATGATAAGTGAGTCTCATAGCAGCATGACATTATAAAAGGAAAGAAAAAGAAAAAGTGTCAAATCCTTCAAACTTGTACTCATATGTAAAGCTTCTGTGGAATGACAGATTGGGAGCGAGACAGCTTGACAGATAATAAACCAAAATTATGGCTTCCATTTAATTAAGATAAGTGGTAGTCATTAATGGGCCTTAAGGGCAGATGCTGAACAGCACCAGACGAATTCCTCCAGAATATACATTATTATTATTATTATTATTATTATCTCATCTCATCTCATTATCTGTAGCCGCTTTATCCTTCTACAGGGTCGCAGGCAAGCTGGAGCCTATCCCAGCTGACTACGGGCGAAAGGCGGGGTACACCCTGGACAAGTCGCCAGGTCATCACAGGGCTGACACATAGACACAGACAATCATTCACACTCACATTCACACCTACGCTCAATTTAGAGTCACCAGTTAACCTAACCTGCATGTCTTTGGACTGTGGGGGAAACCGGAGCACCCGGAGGAAACCCATGCGGACACAGGGAGAACATGCAAACTCCGCACAGAAAGGCCCTCGCCGGCCCCGGGGCTTGAACCCGGACCTTCTTGCTGTGAGGCGACAGCGCTAATCACTACACCACCGTGCCGCCCTATTATTATTATTATTATTATTATTATTATTATTCCTCAATCCAAAGTTGGTTCATTCTGGATCTTGACCTCATCGTCCAACCAGTACAGGACACCCAGACACACAAACCGCCTGATCTCATACTTTCTCATAATCCTTCTTTTCAGTAGTGTGTCAGAATCCTGGACTGCAGTGCGTTTATTTTCACACCACAGCAGGGTTTCCAGGTCTCAGCAAATTTCCAGGCCAAGTAGGCATCAAAAAAATGCACAAAAAGTCTTGAAACGAGCCCCAAAATTGCAGGCATTGTAAAAGGAGATGCATTAAAAAAAAAGAAAGAAAGGAAGAAAAAGAAAAATTTCAGCCTTTGTGTTAGACTTAGTCTATCAGAAATATGTGTTAGACTTAGTCTATCAGAAAAACACACACACACACACAAAGAAGGAATGAACACTATCCTCCTTACTGCATTTGGGCACTAGCACTCCAATGTGAAGCACTATAATTACATTATGTCAAGGTAGAGACCGTGATCTGGTAGAATTGGAGATTCTACCAATCGAGACTCCGATTGCAATCTCTATGGTTAGAATCTCCAATCTTACCAGTAGAAATTGCAATTGAAGTCCAAAAGATTAGTAGCAATTGTGATTCAAGATCCTAATGGTAAGATGTTCTATCCTGGTGCAGAGAAAAGAAAACAAAGAACAATAACTCTTGCTAGTTTTACCATAATAGCCATTTTATTTACCTAATGTATACATGAAATATTAATGGGATATCCATTTTATTCATGAAAAATGATTACATGATGTTTATCTTATTATTGTAAGATCAACGTAAACATATCCATATCAATGATCTAACTTTTGTTTTGACACACACCAATTGTTGAAGGGTGACACTTTGTAGAGCATGTAAGTCCCTGTTTTTTACAAGTACATCTGTTAGTGATACAACTGCCCTTACAAGAGCACACACTTGATTGGTAGAATTTGAGATTCTACCAGTAGAAACTCCGATTGTAATCTTTCTGGTAAGATTGGAGATTCTACCAGTAGAGATTGTGATCAGAGTTTCTACAGGTAGAGACTCCGATCAGAGTCTCTACTGGTAGAATATCTAATTCCACCAGATTTTAATCTCTACCTTGACATATATATTATATAATTAATTATAATATAATAGTTCTTAGCCCTGTGATGACCTGGCGACTTGTCCAGGGTGTACCCCGCCTTTCGCCCGTGGTCAGCTGGGATAGGCTGAGGGTGGCACGGTGGTGTAGTGGTTAGCGCTGTCGCCTCACAGCAAGAAGGTCCGGGTTCGAGCCCCGTGGCCAGCGAGGGCCTTTCTGTGTGGAGTTTGCATGTTCTCCCCGTGTCCGCGTGGGTTTCCTCCGGGTGCTCCAGTTTCCCCCACAGTCCAAAGACATGCAGGTTAGGTTAACTGGTGACTCTAAATTGACCGTAGGTGTGAATGGTTGTCTGTGTCTATGTGTCAGCCCTGTGATGACCTGGCGATTTGTCCAGGGTGTACCCCGCCTTTCACCCGTAGTCAGCTGGGATAGGCTCCAGCTTGCCTGCGACCCTGTAGAACAGGATAAAGTGGCTAGAGATAATGAGATGAGTTAATAGTTCTTGTTAGTAGCTGACATTTCAGACAAAATATGGCCAAATGTTTATCTTCATCAAGTTTGTTGTTTATTGCCTCCATTTGTTAGTTTGTCTGTTCCCAATGTAACTCAAAAAGTAGTGAACAGATTTTGATGAAATTTGGAGGAAAGGTGAACCATGGGCCAAGGAACAATTGATTAGATTTTTGATGCAAATCTGAATGTGGCTTGGTAAAGGTATGCACTCCACCAAGTGCACTTTGAGTTTGGGAACTGTTTTCATCATTGGAGCAAAAATAAACAAACAAAGAAGGGCACTTGGTAGAGTTCATACCTCTGCCAAGCCACATATTCAGATTTGCATCAAAATCTAATCAATTGTTCCTTGGCCCATGACTCACCTTTCCTCCCAATTTCATCAAAATCTGTTCACTACTTTTTGAGTTACAGTGGGAACGGACAGAAAAATCCTGGATCCGCATGCATATCCAGATTTGCATCTGCCCCAATCATGTGTCAAAATGCCAATCCTGGCAACTAGTCCCTCCTTCCTTTTAAACATGATCAAATGTCCTTTTCCACTTCCAAATTAAACCTTACCCTGATATCATGTGTACTTATTACCGACATTATGTCATCTATATACTGTATGTAACTCTTGGTGAAGGCTCAGAGATGTGGCCAGACATTCCAGTTCCTCCTGAGGGATCCCCAGACGTTCCCATTCCAACTGTGAGATTTCACCTCTCTAGGAGTTCCTGGGTCTGCCCCAGGGTCTGTGTCTAGTGGGAAGTGTCTATTAGAACCCTACTGGGAACCAACCAAGGCATATTTCTGTAAGGTACCCAAAGCAGCTCTTCTCAATTCCATGGAGCAATTCTGAGGCTCTTCCAGGTCACCCTCATTTCCACTCCCTGTATTCACAACATTATTCTTTCAGTCATTAGTTAATTTAATTCTACCTCTATATCTCCATCCATCCATCCATCCATCCATCCATCCATCCATCCATCCATCCATCCATCCATCCATCCATCCATCCATAGCCACTTATCCTGTACAGGGTCATGGGCAAGCTGGAGCCCATCCCAGCTGACTATGGGTGAGAGCCGGGGTACACCCTGGACAAGTCACCAGGTCATCACAGGGCTGACACACAGAGACAAACAACCATTCACACTCATGGTCAATTTAGAGTCACCAATTAACCTAACCTGCATGTCTTTGGACTGTGGGGGAAACCGGAGCACCCGGAGGAAACCCACACAGACACAGGGAGAACATGCAAACTCCACACAGAAAGGCCCCTGTTGGCCACTGGGCTCAAACCCAGGACTTTATTGCTGTGAGGCGACGGTGCTAACCACTACACCACCGTGCCGCCATAACTATGTCTCATGAGGTTGAAATATTTAGGAGATACCTGAGTGATAGCATCCCAGTGGTGCTACAGTATGGTTTGGAGCATATTATTAGCGCCACCGCTGTAAGCACTCGAGCCTAATGTTGCTCTTGAAAGATGTGATAATGTACAAAGCAGCACCTGAAAATGTACATGTATTTAATAATCAGCTGAGGAACAGACTCATATCACACACTGGAGAGTGATAAATGGATGAGGCCTTCCTGGTACTGATAGCAATAAAGGGATAAATGGATGCTTTGGGGATTGATGCATTGCTTCACCAGAGGGAAGCTGTGGCTACATCAGCAGAGCACAAGACATTTCCTCAATGTATAACATCAATACATTACCCACAATCCATACCACTGAGAGTGCAGGCAGCAGTGTTTGCACTCTCAGTACGTACACATTTTGAAACTCTTATATACATGCATACAATTTCACCAACATGCGAGTCAAATGCTATATTAAAATTATATCTACGTTGTGTTGTGCTTAAGCTGCTGCACCAGTTGGATGTAAGAAGCCTAAAGGGATCATAATTAAAAAATAAACTTGAACTTGTGCACTCACGGGCCACTTTCATGGGAACTTCTTGTTGATTCTAAGATTCCTGTTCTTGGCTGCAGGACTGGAACCCAATGTGTTCTTTTGCTGTTGAATGCTGAGATGCTTTTCTGCTCACCACAGTTGTAAAGAGTGATTATATGAGTTACTCTATCCTTCCTGGCAAAAAAGCTTGAACCAATCTGGTCATTTTCCTCTGACCTCTCTGATCAACAAGGCGCTTGTTTCCACCCACAGAACTGTCGCCCACTCTACTTGGTGTTTTTTGTTTTTTGCACCATTCTGTGTTAACTCGAGAGACTGTTGTGTGTGAAAACCCCAGAAGATCAGCAGTTTCTGAAATACTCAAACCAGTCCATCTGGCTCAAACCAACACCCACGCTACAGTGAAAGAAAGTCACACTTTGAGATCACAATTTTTCCCGTTCTGACGTTTGAACACTGTGAAAATTAACTGAAGCGCTTGATTTGTATCTGCATGATTTTATGCATTGTGCTGCTGTCAAGGGTTAGAGAACTGCATAACGGTAGGTGGATGGGTGTTCCTAATAAAGTGGCCAGTGAGAGTATCCATCAGGGATGGAAAAGTGATTTGTTTATTTGATATCCCACAATTCTAAGCTCCAGTGTACATTTGTTGCCCAGAAACCTAACTGACTAGTGAAAAAGTGGTAGCTAAAGTCGTGTAATAATTACATATCGCCAGCCGCATAGTGAGTTAAGAGCATTGTGTTGCAGACTAAACACAATGAAATGTATATCAATCCCCAACTGTATAGATAACCAGCATCTTTATTTTCTCTCTTAATCACCTCTATGAGGGATTGTACTCGCAGGTGTTATATACTGCACGATGTCTTTGCGCTGAAATTTATTTTGCTCAGTTTCCTCAATGTCTGTGATGACCTGGCGACTTGTCCAGGGTGTACCCCGCCTTTCGCCCGTAGTCAGCTGGGATAGGCTCCAGCTTGCCTGCGACCCTGTAGAACAGGATATAGCGGCTAGAGATAATGAGATGAGATGAGATGAGTTTCCTCAATGTTTCCACAGAACTCCTGATCCTGAAAAGACTCTTTATTCTTCATTTTTGTTAATTAATCTTCCAAGTAAAAATATGCTCTATAGCCAGACTTCAGACGATACGTGTAATGTTGCATGTGGTGGGATATGGGATTTATCAGACCCCTGCAGCTCATCCAGAACGCTGCAGCTCACGTGGTCTACAACCTCCCTTGCTCTTCGTATGTCACCCCTCTGCTTGCCGAACTGCACTGGCTACCTATCACAGCTCACATCAAATTTAAGACATTGGTGCAAGCTTACCAGGCTCTCAAGGGGTTAGGGCCAGAACACCTCCAGAGTCTGATCCACCCCTACATGCCAGCCAGCTCCCTACGCTCTGCTACTACTGGTTGCTTGGCCCCTCCTCCTCTCTGCTCCTGCCCAGCCCTCTCAAGACTGCTGTCTGTCCTGGCTCCCTATTGGTGGAATGACCTTCCCACTGAGGTCAGAACTGCTGACTCCTTGACCACCTTCAAGCGCAGACTGAAGACTCCCCTCTTCAGGCTGCACCTGTCCCCTTCTTCCCTGCCCACTGCGTAACTCTGTATCGGTCTTGACCAACCCAGGCTGTGTACGGTCTAGCCTGGGGTTAGCAGTTTTGAGTTCTCTACTTAGTTGTACTTTATATGGTTGGTTTGTTTCCTTGGCTGTTTGGCAATTGGTATTTCAACAGCTTATTACACAAGGTATTGCTGTCACTTGTTCAGTTGGCACTAGAACTTTCTTGTATAGAAGTTCAGCACTTTGTGTACCTGACTTTTGCACTCATTGTACGTCGCTCTGGATAAGAGCATCTGCTAAATCCCATGTAATGTAATGTAATGTAATGTAATGTAATGTAATATGTTCTACACCCCCAAACCTACACCTACAGCACAACAGCCACCATGTTTTCATGTTTGTTTTGCTTTCTGTTCCGCATCTGTCCTGTTATTGGTTTGTTGCCTAACTGTGTTCACCTGTTTTGTGTTAATTCGTGATCAGTTTGCCTTTGTGTATCTTTGTTCACTGCATCGTCTTAGCCGAGCCTTGTTTCCCAAGTTCTGAGTGCCAATGTATTCTGATTACAATCTTGGATTTGCCTCAGTAAAAGTGCTTTTGCTAACTTGTACTCACTACACTGTGGAAAAGGAAAGACGACGAGACTGAAAGAGACAAATGAAGGAATAATGAGAACGAGAGACAGATGGGTGAAATGTGAAAAACGACATGACATTTGCAGACAATGAAAAGACATCTCAGTCTTCATTTATTGGATGAGGCTCACGCTCAATTAATTAGTTTGCATGTTCATGTGGGTTTGTGTAGGTGGGATTTACTTAGTGCCAGGGAGAATAAATCCTGTCTGCCCTTTAGGATGAGAAAGAGAGATAGATAGAGAGAGAGATTTTTCTGTAGGTTTATAGTCATCTTTGTTTCCATTGATTCTCTCTCTCTCCTCTCTCTCCTCTCTCTTTGTTTCTCTATAAACCCCAACATGAAGCCAGCACCATTTCTGATGGGGCAGTCAGTAAAATGCTTTTGTTGCAGACAAAAAGCTCAGTTTTTTTATGACTGAATAATGGAGTGATGGATAGATGGGTAGACGAATGGGTGACAGGAAAAAAAACACAAGCGCAGAATAGATTTCGTGAATGGATTGCCTCTGGTTTCATCACTTTGTTTCACTTGCTTACATTCTCTGTTAGTTTACAATACAGCAGGAACAAGATATCGAACAAGTTAAATAACGAACACGTTTTAAAGCACATTTTCTTAACTTTTTAATGGATAAATCAGCAATATCTCCAAACTCATGATGGGATATGCTCTTATAATGATGATGTTGGTTATTTTCCACATTTTCAGAAGCGTTTTATTCCTCGTATACCACGGCAATTCGCCAGATATAATTTTTTTTATGAATTAAAGAATGCCACATCCATCCATCCATCCATTATCCGTAACCATTTATCCTGTGCAGGGTCACGGGCAAGCTGGAGCCTATCCCAGCTGACTATGGGCAAGAGGCGGGGTACACCCTGGACAAGTCGCCAGGTCATCGCAGGCCTGACACATAGAGAAAAACAACCATTCACACTCACATTCACACCTACGGTCAATTTAGAGTCACCAGTTAACCTAACCTGCATGTCTTTGGGGGAAACCGGAGCACCCAGAGGAAACCCACGCAGACATGGGGAGAACATGCAAACTCCACACAGAAAGGCCCCCGTTGGGTGCTGGGCTTGAACCCAGAACATTCTTGCTGTGAGGCAACAGTGCTAACCACTACACCACCGTGCCGCCTGCCACATACCTCCACTGGTTTAATGTTGTGGAATGTCTCCAAAACAGTTAACAGGAAAGCATTAAAGGATGCTCGAGGAAAGAATCCACCTCATTCATGTTCATTGCACCTTCTCAATTACTGCTGCTGATGTTTCATGAATGTCTGAGTGAAGCAGGATAAAAAATATCAACCCAAATACACAACTCTACAGTCTGGGCTAGGAAAAAATCGGTCTCACTTTTTCATACATTCATTCATTTTGTGTATTTTTCCTTTGGTGACACTGTTGTGGTTAGTACCATGAGAAAAATCCAAAACAATCATTTTAAAAACATTATCTTAAGCTTATATCGATGTTTTCTTTTTTAATCTTTGAAAGACAGAGGGCTATGCCTGCTAGCCCATTAAGACCCACCGCCACTGCTCTGTGATGAAGCCAGCGGTCATTAAAAGACACATTAAGGGAGAAATTGTTCTACACCAGTCCACCACTCCATTGCCTCTCATTGCGCTGACTCATCACTCATGCCTGCTCCAGTTGTGTCATCAGTAAAGTTAATTATGTGATTTGAGCTGCACTTGGCAATACAGTCAAGTGTTAATGTGGATCTTTGGAGATGACGCTGCATTTCAGCCAAAGCAGCAAAATATGCTGCGGATGCAGACGCCGTCTTACATTTTCCACCAAGTCTTTTAATATTTTAAACAAATATGGGTTCTGATAGGATGAGCCTTTGCGTTCAATAAATAAAAAAACCTTTCCGGTATTTTTTTCTCAGAGTGTTTCTGCCACCGGCTCCTGCAGCTTGGTGACAGTTCATGGTCTTATTTAGCTCCTAAAACACAATATTGGGAGTTGAGTAAAATGCTATTTCCTTCTTCAGTTTGCATTTTCTAGCCCTGAATTTTTTTCTTTTTTTCCTGAATTAAAGGCAACTGCTTGGGATTAAATGCAAAAGTCCATACTAGGGGTGCTCAAATGATTTGGCTATTTATTGAAGTCATAGAGGATTTTATTCTTGATCTTTCCACTGATTTCATCATCATCTGACATCCAGCAGGCTGGTGACTTGTCGTGATATCTTTGCCCAGGCCTGCCTGTCAGGCATACCCGCCTTGAGGTGGTTACTTGCTAGGCCTGTGCCCCTTTCAAGTACCATCTTCAGAGCGGTACACCGCCGGCCAAGCCTGGCTTTGTGTCAGGCTCCCAGAGCAACACTTGCACCAAAGGTTGGTCGTGCTGCATAACATGACTGCAAAGAGCAAGGCATCATTTCCTGATGATACAGGAGAAGTAGGGGAGGGTGCCATAGAGCTGATCTTTAGACCAGTGATCACACCAGGATATGGTTAGAACTCTTCACAGGATATGAGTATAGGTACCATCCAGGGGTTAAGATTCTGAGCCATTTCACAGCATGGAC
Source organism: Neoarius graeffei (assembly GCF_027579695.1). NCBI lineage: Eukaryota > Metazoa > Chordata > Actinopteri > Siluriformes > Ariidae > Neoarius > Neoarius graeffei. The sequence continues at coordinate 59,423,508 of NC_083584.1, forward strand.
TCGACTTACACTTTAAAAACCCTGATCTTAGTTTCCCTGGTCAGAAATGCGACCCAGATTTTGTTTAGGACATTTAGGGCACCCCATGCTTTGGACTGATTTACCACATTAGATTCAATTTCGTACTTAATACACCTTTGATAATAATAATGATCATGGTGGGTTGTGATTTCCGCTACTGTTCCAAAATGTTTAAAAACAAATAAATTTTAAAAAAAATCATGAACCTCCTTGTTATGTTTCATGGACCTCTGGAGTCCCCAGCCCCCACTCTGATACCCATTCTCTTTTCAATGTTTGGACTTGTCAGTTCTGAATATGAGACGACTGTCATTTTATCTTTGGCCCATTACAAATTCAATATCAAATACTGAGTTTTTAAAATGATTAAAATCTTCTTGACATAGTTGAATAGATTTCTTATCCATCTCTCACTGACTTTCTCTTTATCTACATACTGTATGTTTCTGTAGGATGGGCGAGGAGGTGGCCGGGGTGGCAGATGGAGGGGCTTACACGAGTAAACACTTCCGCATGGGCTTCATGACGATGCCAGCTCCCCAGGATCGGCTTGCAGCACCGAGCGGGCCCGGTTTCACCGTACGCTCCCAGTCTCTGCACTCAGTGGGAGGCAGCGAAGACGAGGGAGGCAGCCCGACCCTACGTAAACAACCTCCACCCAAACCCAAACGAGACCCCAGTACCAAACTAAGCAGCTCGTCTGAGACGGTCAACACCACACTCACCACAGGCAAGGAAGTGAGGGACATGGATAAGAGTGATGGTAAGTGTCCATAAACGTTTCATACCTATAGCATGACTCATTAACACTGGTGGTGTCATTTTAAACAATTACAAAATGATTCTACATTTTTATAAATCAATAAATTGACTTTCCAGGCAATCTTACTGGTCAGTTCATACTGATATGAATTAGGATAACAGTTGGTGTGAGCAACTTTCTGGGTCAGCGTGTTGTTCTGGGAACTGACCGCTGACTGAATCACAGCAAAACACAGACCATGAGTCATGGGCAACATTTCAAGGAGAAGGCAGAGCAGGACTCTCTCTCTCTCTCTCTCTCTCTCTCTCAGACACACACACAAAAACAAAACCATAGCATCAGAACATTAAAAAAATCTCTGAATTTCTCCCTAAAAGTGTGCTGTAAGCGGTTTGGCTCAATCCACTGGTTCCTGTATTGGATTAGTGCTTCATTGGAGCTATTTAAAGCACTTCACCCTCTCCTTCTTACAGTTCTATTCACCCCCACACACACACATTCATTCTCAAATACGCACACTTTAACTCGAGCTCAAAACTATTTTTACCCTTGATTTGAAACAGAATCGTAGCCTGGCAAGCCAGACTAAATGTGAATATTTAGTCTGGCCTCGATCCGTAGACATTTCTGAAGGGTGGGGGTGGAACAAACCGCTGTCTTTCAAACTGTCTCTGTGCGTATACTGTAGGCCAACGCTCTGACCAATCAGCGCAACAGTGACTGTGACGTAGTCAGAGCGCGCAGTGGGGGAGACCTTGAAATAAATAATTTTTCAAAATGTGTATTAATTAATAAACAGGTTCTAGATATTAAGAAGTTTGGAGATAATGACCACAAGTTTGGAGTCTGTACCACATACTTAACATACACTCTTATTTTTTTCAAGTGTTTTTCAAGGGTTTGCTTAAACTGTTTTTGAGAGTTTTTATTTAGTGGTGTTTGGTGAAATAATTTCCCTTAAATTTAAAATAACGGGAAAATAAGAAACAATCAAAAAGTAATGTTTCAAAGCTGTTTATTAATTCTTCGTACTGCACAAACTAGCCCCATCCTTTTGGCTACGAGCGGAGCCAGCTGGTAAATCAGACTTTTGCCATAGCCGGTCGGCAAAACAGCGAAAATGTCCTTCTTGAAAAGGAATGAGCGGAGAGCCTCTTCCTGCTCATGTTTCAATGAAAACTCCAAGTCTAATTCTTCTAAAACTGATTCCAAAGCGGAGTCAAACGTGCGCTGTTCACTAGCCCGTAGCCATCTTTCCTGTTGCGCTTTCTCCAGCGTCGCGCAGCTTTGTCGTCACTCCTGCAAAAGCCCGCCCAAAGAATCCAAACAAAAACCTTGCGTTGTGATTGGCGGGCACGATTTGATGCCCGGGGTGTTTTTGTTTATATGGTGCAAGGCTAGACCCATTCGCTAGGCAAAAATATTTTTGGCCGCTAGGCAGTTGGGTCTAGTTTACTAGGCTAACAGAATCGATAAAACAGGATTCAAATTTATCTAAATGCTTTTATCTCCAAAGTAACTCTTTTTGTCGACATGGCAAGAGGACCACAGGGGCACCAACATCTATGGATTGCATATAGCAAGAGACTTGAGACACCTGAAAATGACATTGTGTGTTTCACCTGAAGCAGTGATCAGGTCAAATATGAATATAGACTCCATTCTGGAAGTATTGGAATGGCCAATCTGATTCATCTTCTGTGTCATGGTCTTTAAACTGTTCAGCAGATCTGGATGTAAATATCAGGAGATGAAAGCTCAAATTCTGATTGATTGAGCTGGCTCATATTCATCTTTTGATCTCAAACACAAATCTCTTTAATTTATCCATCCATCCATTTATCCATCCATCCATCCATCTTCTACCATTTATCCAGATCCAGGTCACAGGGGTAGCAGCCTAAGCAGAGCAGCCCAGACTTCCCTCTCCCCGGCCACCTCCACCAGCTCTTCCGGGGGAATACCGAGGCGTTCCCAGGCCAGCCGAGAGATATAATCTCTCCAGCGTGTCCTGGGTCTGCCCTGGGGTCTCCTCCTGGTGGGGCATGCCCAGAAAACCTCCCTTGGGAGGCGTCCAGGGGGCATCCTGACAAGGTGCCCGAACCACCTCAACTGACTCCTTTCGATGTGGAGGAGCAGCTGTTCTACTCTGAGTCTCTCCTGAATGACCAAGCTTCTCATCCTGTCTCTAAGGGAGAGCCCAGCCACCCTGCAGAGAAAACTCATTTCTACCACTTGTATCCGCAATATCATTCTTTCAGTCATTACTCACAGCTCATGACCATAGGTGAGAGTGGGAACGTAGATTGACCAGCAAATTGAGAGCTTTGCCTTTTGGCTCAGCTCTCTCTTTACCACCACAGACTGGTTTAGCATCCGCATCACTGCTGACGCTGCCCCGATCCTTCTGTCCAACTCCCGCTCCCCCTTACCCTCACTCGTGAACAAAACCCCGAGATACTTAAACTCCTCCACTTTAGGTAGCAACTCCCCCCTGTTTAATTTATATTTAAAAAAAAACAACACCAAAAGAATTGGCTTTGCCATTCCAATACTTTCGAATGAGACTGTATATTTCTATACTGAATTTCCTCAGATGGATTTCTTCAATTATCACATGCCGGTTCTTCAGCTTATCCGAGAGCTCACTTTAGAGTGAATTGGGCAGGTTCTGAGAAGAAATCTAGCTTATGTAGTCTTTGTTCCCACTGAGATGTTATTTCTGAGAGAGAGAGCTTGCGAATGCTCAGTGCTCAAGGGGGAGTTAAAGAGTGTGTTTAAATCTTTGAAAAGTTTTCAGTAACATTACTGAATTATGAAATGGTCATACACTCTGTAGGTACATCCATCCATCCATTATCTGTAGCCACTTATCCTGATCTACAGGGTCGCAGGCAAGCTGGAGCCTATCCCAACTGACTATGGGCGAGAGGCAGGGTACACCCTGGACAAGTTGCCAGGTCATCACAGGGCTGACACAGAGACAAACAACCATTCACACGGTCAATTTAGAGCCACCAATTAACCTAACCTGCATGTCTTTGGACTGCGGGGGAAACCGGAGCACCCAGAGGAAACCCATGCAGACATGGGGAGAACATGCAAACTCCACACAGAAAGGCCCTTTCTGGCCGCTGGGCTCGAACCCAGGACCTTCTTGCTGTGAGGCAACGGTTCTAACCATTACACCACCGTGCTGCCCTCTATAGCTACAGTGCCTTTTAAAATCAGAGAAAACCATCCATGCAGTTCCAGAATACCCAGATAGCTATATGTTGCTACTTACAGCATCCTCATGAAAAACATCCTTTCACCTTTTCTTGGATCCAACAAATCTGCCCCAAAAGCCACTTCCATTTTCTGTTAACAGAGCACGTGATTTCTTGCCAGGACTTTTTGATTGCTGTTTGATCACAGTCCAGAGCCAACAGTGTGTCATATGTACATTTATAGACTGTAAATGAAGCAGCACTGAAAGAGACCTGCCATGCATTATAAATTTTGGCGTGACCCTTTTCCAAACACAGCAATGCATGAAATCATACTTTGCATCGGTCAAAGAATCTGTGTTTGTGTTGATACACACTCTGTCTACCTTTTGGCTTTCTGGTATTTTCATTTGTACACAAACCAACATCTTGTCCTTCTCTCTATCCCTCTCTTTCCCTCTTCCGTCTCCTCCTGTCTTTCTTCAATGTTCCATTTGAGCCGAAGTTGCAAATTGTAGTTCCCTGCATACAACTGGTAAATGTCACAGCAATTTGAAATTTCAACATCAACTCAGGGGAGTCCTTTCCATTTAAAGAGTGATGATAAATCAACATGGCCATGCACACGATGTAAAGTTCTCCCTTCCACTTCATTCATTAATTTCCTAGAATCTGTCTTTGTAGCTGTTCCAGTCCCAGTACTATCCATCCATCCATTATCTGTAACTGCTTATCCTGTGTAGGGTCGTAAGCAAGTTGGAGCTTATCCCAGCTGATTATGGGTGAGAGGTGGGGTACACCCTGGACAAGTTGCCAGATAATCACAGGGCTGACACATAAAGACAACCATTCACACTCACATTCACACCTACGGTCAATTTAGAGTCACCAGTTAACCTAACCTGCATGTCTTTGGACTGTGGGGGAAACCGGAGCACCCAGAGGAAACCCACGCGGACACGGTGAGGATATGCAAGCTCCGCACAGAAAGGCCCCCATTGGCCACTGGGTTCAAACCCAGAACCTTCTTGCTGTGAGGTGACAGTGCTAACCACTGCGCCACCATGCTGCCCTCCAGTATTATAGAAAAGTCCTAAATGCATATAGCAACAGAAATATGGGTAAACTATACACACAGGTTAAAAATATACACTCACCAACCACTTTATTAATCACAACTATACACCTGTTCATTGATGCAGTTATCCAATTAGCCAATCGCCAGGTCTTTGTTCCAATCTTCAGCCCATCTGCCTCAAGGTTTGACATGTTGCGCATCATGAGATGCTTTTCAGCTCACCCCAGTTGGACAGAGTGGTTATTTGAGTTACTATGTCTTCCTGTCAGCTCAGACCAGTTTATCCATTCTTCTCTGACCTCTTTCATCAACAGTATCTATGAGCTCCACAGAACTGCCTCTCACTGGGTGTTTCTGTGTAGCATGTACAGTGGTGCTTGAAAGTTTGTGAACCCTTTAGAATTTTCTATATTTCTGCATAAATATGACCTAAAACATCATCAGATTTTCACACAAGCCCTAAAAATAGATAAAGAGAACCTAGTTTAAAAAAATGAGACAAAAATATTCTACTTGGTCATTTATTTATTGAGGAAAATGATCCAATATTACATATCTGTGAGTGGCAAAAGTATGTGAACCTCTAGGATTAGCAGTTAATTTGAAGGTGAAATTAGAGTCAGGTGTTTTCAATCAATGGGATGACAATCAGGTGCGAGTGGGCACCCTGTTTTATTTAAAGAACAAGGATCTATCAAAGTCTGATCTTCACAACACATGTTTGTGGAAGTGTATCATGGCACGAACAAAGGAGATTTCTGAGGACTTCAGAAAAAGTGTTGTTGATGCTCATCAGGCTAGAAAAGGTTATAAAACCATCTCTAAAGAGTTTGGACTCCACCAATCCACAGTCAGACAGATTGTGTACAAATGGAAGAAATTCAAGACCATTGTTACCCTCCCCAGGAGTGGTCGACCAACAAAGATCACTCCAAGAGCAAGGCGTGTAATAGTCGGCGAGGTCACAAAGGACCCCAGGGTAACGTCTAAGCAACTGAAGGCCTCTCTCACATTGGCTAATGTTAATGTTCATGAGTCCACCATCAGGAGAACACTGAACAACAATGGTGTGCATGGCAGGGTTGCAAGGAGAAAGCCACTGCTCTTCAAAAAGAACATTGCTGCTCATCTGCAGTTTGCTAAAGATCATGTGGACAAGCCAGAAGCCTATTGGAAAAATGTTTTGTGGATGAATGAGACCAAAATAGAACTTTTTGGTTTAAATGAGAAGCGTTATGTTTGGAGAAAGGAAAACACTGCATTCCAGCATAAGAACCTTATCCCATCTGTGAAACATGGTGGTGGTAGTATCATGGTTTGGGCCTGTTTTGCTGCATCTGGGCCAGGACGGCTTGCCATCATTAATGGAACAATGAATTTTGAATTATACCAGCAAATTCCAAAGGAAAATGTCAGGACATCTGTCCATGAACTGAATCTCAAGAGAAGGTGGGTCATGCAGCAAGACAACGACCCTAAGCACACAAGTTGTTCTACCAAAGAATGGTTAAAGAAGAATAAAGTTAATGTTTTGGAATGGCCAAGTCAAAGTCCTGACCTTCATCCAATGGAAATGTTGTGGAAGGACCTGAAGCGAGCAGTTCATGTGAGGAAACCCACCAACATCCCAGAGTTGAAGCTGTTCTGTACGGAGGAATGGGCTAAAATTCCTCCAAGCCGGTGTGCAGGACTGATCAACAGTTACCGCAAACGTTTAGTTGCAGTTATTGCTGTACAAGGGGGTCACACCAGATACTGAAAGCAAAGGTTCACATACTTTTGCCACTCACAGATATGTAATATTGGATCATTTTCCTCAATAAATAAATGACCAAATATAATATTTTTGTCTCATTTGTTTAACTGGGTTCTCTTTATCTACTTTTAGGACTTGTGTGAAAATCTGATGATGTTTTAGGTCATATTTATGCAGAAATGTAGAAAATTCTAAAGGGTTCACAAACTTTCAAGCACCACTGTATGAGGCAAGGTTCTAGTTCTTTGAGGGTTAATGAAAGACTGACTCAGCAGAGTGACGGTCCTGTAAATGGACACAAATGGTCCTGTAATGCCAACCAGATGATGACAGGAGTGAGTACAAGTTTCGAAGATGCTCAGACAGCATGCATTCTAGAGCTCCTCCAGGGCTGGAAGCTGGAGCCCAGTGATTTTCTGTGTGCTGCAGGATGACCTACTGTGGAGCTTTCTTGTCTGCCAGTGTGTTATCACAGCACAATGCAGGACATTATCATGCTCTCTGTGAGAAACGGTGTTGGTAGCACGTTAGAAGTCCCCAGAAATTTGGACACCCACCAACCTAAAGCTTCTCCACCACATCTCCATTAATGAAGACTGGAGCATGGTCAGTACATCCAGACTTCCAAATGAGCTCTTTGGTGTTGAGGGTCAGATTTTTACCTGAGCACTACCTCTCTTTAAGGTTCTGTAAGCCATTACAATTATCTGAGATAAGATCAGAGCAATCAATTGACTAACAGTACGAGAAGACTTGGAGTTGAGCACTGGGTGTACCATAAGCATTCACAGGGACCAGTTTATAAGAAAGATTATGCAATCAAGACTAAACAAAAGGAACTCTTTCTAGGAATTAGGGACTGAGAGCACACACACAAATAGCATCGATCAAGCCAGTGATATTACAGATGCACAAACAGCTGCTCACAGCTTCCCCATTAAGTGGAATAAACAAACACAAAAGTATGTCATGACCTCGTTTCTGGAGTGAGAGAGTAAAAGAGAGACAGTGGGAGTGATTTCCCATGTCTTTTTTCAGAACTTCATACCTTGTGTTCTTCTAACACTAATGCTAAGGCGAATAAGACATGTCATAACTGCAAATGAGAGAACTCTTCAGGATGTATGTGAGACTGGGTGTGGTTTGAGAGTACTGTCGACTTTGGTTTTATTTTGGGTGTAGCGCTGCAGTCCTCCTGTTCAACCCTCCCTCTCTTGGGGATTAATAAAAGCATGTTGTCATTCATATCTACTTCAATCTGTGTGTCAGAGGTCCAGCACTCTCCTCCTGCTCAGACTGAGTTTCATCACAATCCTAACATCCAACAGAATCCTTTCATTCTGTTTAGAACATTTTAATCCATCCATTACCGCTTATACTGTGCAGGGTCACAGGCAAGCTGGATCCTATCCCAGCTGACTATGGGCAAGAGGCAGGGTACACCCTGGACAAGTTGCCAGATCATCGCAGCCCTGACATATAGAGACAAACAACCATTCACACTCACATTAGAGCCACCAATTAGCCTAACTTGCATGTCTTTGGACTGTGGGGGAAACCAGAGCACCCAGAGGAAACCCATGCAGACACGGGGAGAACATGCAAACTCCGCACAGAAAGGCCCCCGTCGACAACTGGGCTCAAACCCAGAACCATCTTGCTGTGAGGCAACAGTGTTGACCACTACACCACTGTGCTGCCCTAGAACATTTTAATAACTATTATAAACAGTTATAATACCCTGCTGACGAATTCTCCATTCTGATTGGTCAGAAGGCAGGAATTAATTTACAATAACAGCAGCTCCGACAGGAGTTCCACCTACAAGGTTTATGTTAATGTGTTCATTCTAATACATGTGTCTATAGAAACAACCCCAGATTTATTTGTCATTTTTTGAAATGCATCTCCAGTGTTAGTGTTTTGTATCAAGCTGTAGAGGCTGAAACTTTACACTTTGTGTTTTCTCTGTAACATGACAAGCTGCATGTCTTGTACAGTATTATGAACTTCAAGGGAGAAAAAGAGAAACTTGTGGAAAGTGATATGCAAAACTAACTTGCTTCACAGATATTAAAAGACAATAAATGTAACTATAATTAGGCGTATCAGACACTCGCTGGCCATGCTGTGAAAATTGTCCATGCAGATGCTCATCTAAGTTTGGAAATGAATGAATGAATGAACCCTTTATTGTCACTTAGTCACAAGTACCAGCGAAATTAGCCATCAACATGTCCGTACATATACACATACATACAATTGACGCAGGGGGAGTAGACAGGACAGGAAGACAGGGATGAAAAATACAGAGTAACATGAGGGGAGGGGAGGAGGGAAAAAAAAAGCAATCCCTACACTATGCTCCTGTGGGGAATACAGTGTGGGAACATTAAAAAAAAAAAACACCTCAGCACATAAGCACAAAAATAACACAGTACGCTTTACACATGACTCGGGACTTGAGGGGGCGATCATGGGAGGGGGTAAGGGGGGAGGGGCAGAGGTATAGGTAACCCAGTGCAAACAAGCAGTCCGGTCCTGCAGCCGAAGACGGCGCTTACCCACTTGTCACACTGGGGGTAAAAGCAGCGATGGTGGGAAGTGGGGGAAGGAATACGAGAGAGTCTAACAGCTGTGATCTTCAGGGGGGGGAGTTGTTGTCCCAGCAACGGCCTTGGCCAAGGCCAGTGCTGTCTGAGGGAGCCGAAAGCAGATAGGATTGGGATTGTTTGGTCTTGGGGCGAGTAGACGCATTCCTTTACATGACTACTCTGTTTGTCCATTCTGGTCTCCAAATCGATCCATTTTCCTTTGCAAAGCCGAAAGCTTCTCCCTGATGTTATCCATGTTGTGGTTCAAGTTCTGAATAGCCACAGTCTGAGTGCCGACAGCTCTGCCCACCGCTTCAATCATGTCGGGCAGCTTTATGGGGCTTTGGACAGCTGTCACCGTTTTCTGATTTCCTTGATAAACCAGGGCAATGCCTAATCCAATCAGTAAAAGTCCTGTAATCATGGTTCCAAATACTGTAGGTAGATGTCTTCAATGTCCTCCACAGAAAGAACCGCCAGGCACACGACCCACCACCTCTCCCACGCGTCCATCATGTAGCCAGCTGCGAACGTTCCAGCAGGACAGGCTGGTTCCCCCGAACCCAGGCTTCTCGTTGAGAAGATTGTGTCAATTGCGTGAAGAGACCAGTTTATCAATTCCATGATTTTTAGTTTGGAGAGCAGTGCGGAGAGAGTCTCTCAAAAGTATAGACAATAGACAGACGAGACAGCAGAAGCAGGAAAGATAAGGGAAGGGAGAGGCAGAGAAATGCGACCGCCTTCCGTGAGAGCACGGAGAAGAATCTGTCATTGCTTAACTCTTGAATATTTTCCACCGTGAATACTATCATTAAAAAGCTTATAATCTCTGTTTTCCAACAAAAGGTATCTGTTTAAGGTCTCTTCAGTACTTTGGGAGTAACGGAAGGTTGAAGTTGGTACAACAGAGTAAAAACTCTGGTCGCGTGACATCGGGAAACTGCCGATGATTTTTGAGTCACAGGAAAGTGGTCAGGCTCTCTCTCTCTCTCTCTCTCTCTCTCTTTTCTTCTGATCGGTTTTCCACTGGATTACTCATGAATATCAATCTGATAACTTTTATAGAGATGTTCTCTTGCTCTCACTGTTTCTGATGAAGGATTCAGCAAAATTTTCCATCTGCTAGTTTTGATGTTATGCTTCACAGGAGACTTTGAAGTGAGTTTTCAGAGCTTTACCTACTTATTTTTTTCAAATCAAACTGATTCCTGTAAACAAATAACTATTTTAGAATACAACTGGAGTTGTTTTGATGAAAAATATTGAGACCTTAGTGGTTGGAATGAGATTAAAAAAAATGGAAGTCAGAAATGCGAGTTTTATTTTCAATTCAGTTAATGTGAATTGTTTATTGGATGTGGATCAGACAGTTTTTTCGAGGTTCGCCTTGAAAGCTGTGAATATTAATTGAAATAATCATTTATATTCTTTCGTATGAACACTAGTAGGTCCGACTTAGAAATACAAAGGCCTACAGAGCACAAAGAGGGGATTAGAAATAATCTTTAATTACATTTTTATTGAGCGTTCTGATTGAACATTTTACCTAATTAGCATATCAATCCAAATTAAATACTAATTTGCATAATTTGTTTTTACTGTTTTTTCAAACTTTATATTCGGTACACAACCATCTATGTTCCTGCCAATTTCCATGTAAATATCTTGAAAAATAGAAAAGTTATTAAGAAAAAACATTTGATCTCATAGGTTACTGAGGCCCATTTTGAACCATGTGATCCTCAGACAGAATATTATGGCAGTTTTTGAAAAATTAAGCCGTTTTTTCAATCTTTGATTTGTAATATCTCAAGAATGGATAAATATATTTTAATTCTGTAATAAATATCTTGTTCTGCATTCAATTCTGCATTCAATGAGAGCAGTTTCAAGCAATTTGGATTGAATTTGAATTTTCACCTACTATAAATGGAAAAAAAAAGTACAACATGTCTTTCTTTTATTAAAAAAATGGGTAGCACTGATGTATTGTTGTAGTATAAATAATGAAGTATTCAACTTTCAAGTGATAACAGGAACTCTGTGTCATTGATTATTTTCCTGTAATATCATGCTCTGTTGTGTTTTATTCCTTGCATAAATAAAGTATATGCTAATGTCATTGCCAGACATTTAGAATGACTGTCTTAAACAGTTTAATAACACACAAAGTACTACAAATATATTTGCTGAATCCAAACTAGAAACACCTTTAGCCACTCCATCAAAAATTATCTATCAAGAATTTAGAATATAGACCAATCATTATGCTGCTCATTGAAGTGATGTGTATGATATTGATACTGCAGCTTTATTTTCCACAGCATCCAAGAGTCGTCCATGCAGTGAGGAATATCGTCGCATGCCTCCACCCAAACCTAAGCGCAACCCCAACACTCAGCTCAGCACCTCTTTTGACGAGTCCTACATCCAAAACCATGGCACCAAATTCAAGTCTGCTTCTCTGCCACGACGACAGAAGAAGAAGTCAATGTCTCAGAATCAAAGCCCTGCCTTGGACACTGATGAGGAAGTGGAGCCAGTCTACATAGAGATGGTGGGAAACATCCTCCGCAACTTTAGCCACTTTACTGGGGGTAATGCTGATGAGGAGGATGATCAGGGAGAAAGCGTATATGAGGAGATGAAATACCCCACCTATGAAGAAGCTGCCCTTTCAACTGATCATGTCCAGGCACGCTGGGAGCCAAGCCTAGCTCCTGCGGTTTCAGATGTAGACCTAACGCGATCATCAACCCCTCGTGGCTCACTTTGTGATATACCTGCTCCCTTTCCCAACTTACTGACTCACAGGCCTCCCCTGCTGGTCTTCCCCCCTGCACCTGCTCAGTGTTCGCCAAATTCAGATGAGTCCCCCCTTACCCCTCTGGACGTCACCAAACTTCCTATGATAGAGAATGTTGGCTATGGAAAACCTGGTTCTTCCCCGACAACTGGTGATTCTGGACAACCCTTGCCAGCACAGCAGTCTTTGGGGCAACACCAACATCACCATCATCACCATAAGAAGTCATTAGACAGTAAAGAATCATCATCCACGCATACAATCACAGTGTCTGGACGTTCCTCGGCTCCACCTTTACCTTCAGCACTATACAAGAGTGGTGGTTCCTCAGCAGCTCATGGTTACCCTCGCAGCCACTCTGCCTGCCCATCCCCTATCAGCATGGGCCGCTCTTTGACCCCCCTCAGCCTCAAACGTCCACCACCATACGATGCTCTAGTGACTGGCACGATTCCCCGCAGTGCCTCTGGAGTGTCACACAGCTCCCACGAAAGTGGACGTCTTTCAAACTCCTCCAGTATCCATGGTGGATCCATGCAAAATGTTTCCACTGCATCAGGGGGATCAGGGGGGTCTAGTTCAGGGTCAGGAGGCCGTGGATGTCGAACACCAACCAGTCCACTGGATGAGCTCAGCAACTTGCTTTCCTCTAGCAAGAACATGCTGAGGAAAGGCTCTGGAGGGCGCAAGAACAAGGAGCTGAGTGAGAGTAAGTTACAATTGTTTTATTTTAAAAAGTAATGCTCTGTGAAAGCTTAAAATATCTGATTGTTTTGAGGGCACACTACTTTTTAATGCTTGATAACCTGTGATACACCAAATTGATGTGAAGAAACTGTATTTTATCAAATGTTTGCAAAGCTTAGCACAGTTGGAAAATGGTATAATCTTACTGCTATTCAAGTCAGTGGAAGAAAAATGTGCAATCTTCATTTCACAAATCAATTCATCTTTTATCATGATAACAGTAAAACCCCAGCCCCAACCTTAAAGGTAACATATTTCACCCCTTTTCCACAAGTTGACAAAGTTCTCTGAGGTCTGATTAAAATGTCTGTGATATGCTTTGGTCAAAATAGCACAAGGATAAGGCATCAGAGAACCTTCTCACCCTGTCTAAACAGCCCTGTTCAAAGCAGCCGATTTGAGTGCCTGTTCCCTTCAATGTTTGCAAAGCTTAGCATAGTTTGAAAATGGCATAATCTTCTTGGTATTCAAGTCAAAAATGTGCAAACTTCTTTTCACAAATCAATTCTTCTTTTATAATAATAACAACCCTAAAACCCCAACTCTAACCCCAATCCCAATCACAACACCCAACCGTAACCCCCAAACCCAATTAACCCTAAGCTATATCCTCAGTCCAACCTTAACCCTAAACCCCAATTCTAACTCTAAACAACTCTATCCCCAGCCCTACTCCGAATCCCAACCCCAACCATAAACCCTTCCACAAATACAATACCTGCTTTTCAACTGCAATTTCTGCAATGACTATGAGGTTAAAGATTAGAATGCCAGCTTCAGTTTCAAATTTCTTACATTTGTCTGAACTTTAACGCCACGAGCTGGCTTTGTGGTTAAGTGTGTCTGCCTCTTGACTGGGAGATCATGAGTTCTACTCATGAATGGGTCATACCAAAGACCATATAAAAATAGTATCTGGTGAGATATGGTGCAATACAGATATGAGTAGGGAGTCAATCTCTTGTGGTTACCAGAAGACCAGCCCCTCATTGTAACCCTCACTATGAGAGAGGCTGAGGGCTACTGAAACAGTGATCGATGCTGCCTGATATGCCTTGTGGCATGGGTAGAACTTCGATTTTGATTGTTTTGAACTATAACAGGAGTGCCAACCTTTATTACAGACAGTGCATTCCAGGGAACCATATGCAGTTTGATATCTCATACCATCTTGGTGACATGATGATATGATCACCACTGGAGCCCTTTCAGTTACTCACTTGTCATTACTGATGATGGGGCTGACAGAAATAGAAGATAGCAATGATAATTCACCTGATGTAGATGTAAAAACACCCTTATAATAATTCTAAAAATCTGCTATTTAATGTTCCAGTGGTTCTGTATTTCAGGACTACTTATGGACTGTACTGCAGCAGGGTGATGGACTGGTTCTTGGCTCTGACATCGAATACATTATGCAATTAGATGTGGTAGCTAGTGGTGATATTAAATGGGAGGCTAAAATTTAAGATCTATCAATAGCTTGACAGTGAAGCTATTAGGGTTGTGCAATGCATTAACGCACAAGGTGTCATCGATGGCATAATGATGCGAATGATGTAGGTGAAACCATCAGAGTTAAAGGCAGGTCAACACTTAATGTTTTATCATTTTTCTTTTTTCCAGAAATGCTGCATGGCAGTGCAGGGTTGATGCAGTGTTTTTTTTTTTTTTTTCTGACAAATAGCAAGCATGTTGTAACTCTTTCACTGAAACCAAAAACACTTCTTCATTTTGTGTCATTTGGAAGTTTCTCCTCAAGAGGCAATTTTTTTGGGGGGAGGGCGGCATGTGATGTAAAAATGATGATCAACTTGGTTCACATTACACCACTGACTGTATTTCACATGTGCTTTCTTAATCACTGCTGAATGAAGAATATTAGCAGAAATAAACATGATCGGCTGCATGACTCTACAGTCTGGGCTAGACAGAAATCAGCCCCAGCTTCATTTCTCCATATCATTCTGTGTATTTCTCCAAGACCATATTTGGTGCTGTTGTGTTTCATTCAACAAAAGGCATCAGCAAATAATCTGATATGGATGCCATGCTGGCGCATTTATAGATGACTTGCAATCACATGATCAAAATGTGCTACGTCATGAGCGTCCGCCATGATGGTGGATATACAAAGTAACTCGGATGGCAGCCGCTGAAAGCGTGTCTGTAAACAATGCTGAATTTTCTCAGTATTACAATGAATTGAATGATCGAGCGAAGATTCAATACAAAGAGAAGATGGATATGTGTAGTTTTGACCCATATTATTTTAAAAAGTCAGACTTTTCTGAAGATAAGATGCTTCTACCGACCATTGAGTACAGTGGCAGCTGGTAGTCTTTCAAACAGGGGAGGCTGGTTGGTTACAATATTTCCAGATTTTAAAAGAAAAAACATCAGTTTTGCCCATACTCTTGCCTCTGATCTGGCTGATTGTTGGCAGGGTCACAAACTGTGAAATAACAGGTTCTTTTGGCCCATTAGCCTACTGTCCAATATACATGATGGTGGTGTTGGGGGGGGTATATTTTAACATTTTATATTTTAAAATTGTGGCATGTTGTTTAAAAATTGATCATTATTGAAAGCAGCTCTTTGTCAGGAACCTCAGCAGTAACAGCAGAGTGTTCTGGAATAGGCACAAGCACTGACCTTGGGGAGCCAAACATAGAGCTGGGTGCCACACATTTCATTCAATGACACTTTCCCTATATTTTACTTATTTTGACTGAGATATGTTTTATTGACAATTTTGATAACCCTTCACTTTTAATCCAGGTCTGTAGTGTGAAATGTTCTCGGCTGTGTTTTTGTTTAAAAATGTTTTCCAAATTGTAGCTGTGTTTAATTCATATCCAGAGAAATATATATTTCAATATAATATACTCAGCAGGGCGGCACGGTGGTGTAGTGGTTAGCGCTGTCGCCTCACAGCAAGAAGGTCCTGGGTTCGAGCCCCGGGGCCGGCGAGGGTCTTTCTGTGCGGAGTTTGCATGTTCTCCTCGTGTCCGCGTGGGTTTCCTCCGGGTGCTCCGGTTTCCCCCACAGTCTAAAGACATGCAGGTTAGGTTAACTGGTGACTCTAAATTGACCGTAGGTGTGAGTGGTTGTCTGTGTCTATGTGTCAGCCCTGTGATGGCCTGGCGACTTGTCCAGGGTGTACCCCGCCTTTCGCCCGTAGTCAGCTGGGATGGGCTCCAGCTTGCCTGCGACCCTGTAGAAGGATAAAGCGGCTAGAGATGATGAGATGAGATATACTCAGCATAAACATTTTAAATAGATTCTATATTTTTGGTCCATCCATGACATATTACTAAAGTAGCCTATTTACTGTTGTTGATGTGGGTCACTTGCTGTTAGCCAATTCACTTTCTCGTACCAGGAGAGCTGAAAGGAACGAGTATTATTCCCTACCTTTTTCACCAAGTCAATTTGAGGCGTTGGTCTACCCTGCTCTTTAATTTTTTCCTCGAAAGGAAGACTGGCAAATGGCTTCGCCAAAATTAAATCAGCAATGCTTGGCATCCGTGTGCAGCTTTCTTGCTAGCTGACTAGCCCCCTCAAGTTCAAGTTCAGTCACTCAAATAAACGACATTTCTGGAACTAAATAGCAAACTTGACAACACTATATTTACACTTTATTTACAATGAAAATATATACAAACTAAAAAAGCTGGTAGAAACCGTATGTAATGAATGAAATCGAAATGTAAGCCGATCTCTTACAATACACCACAGCACTTGCGAATTTGCATGGGACTGAACTGAAATTCACCGCTGCCTGTCTATATTTGAAAGGAGCTGTCAATCAAAGAAAAAATATCCGGCCGCTTTCACCAATCACCAGTCTCCTCGCGGAAACTGCCATGTCCCTCCCACTGTGAGGCTGGGAGTCCGTGGGCGGGCATTTTCGCAGTATTTGTCCAATAACCGTCTTGCATTTTGAGATTGAAAAGCGCATAGCTCCCAAATGCCATTGAAGTCCACTGAGGCTGGGAGTCCGTGGGGCGGGCGTTTTCGCAGTATTTGTCCAATAATCGTCTTGCATTTTGAGATTGAAAAGCGCAGAGCTCCCAAATGCCATTGAAGTCCACTGAGGCTGGGCTGCATCGCGCTGTCACAAGGAGGAAAAACTCACGCACACATTAAAGTTATAAGGGAATGATTTCGCACTGTAGTTGGGTTGAGCACATATATTTCTATGATTCTGGATCTGAAATAGCAATGTTATAAGGTCAGCTATAACATAAGCCTAGCGCAATTCATCCTACACGATGTTCGTCATTTTTAGAGGAGGCTGAGCCTCCCTCGTTGTCTTAGAGCAATCGCCCGTGATTGAGTACCAAGATATCGCGTTCTATCTGGTTTGGCCGCCGCCGAATCAAGTCCGACCTTGGACGAAACGTAGCCCATTTTCTGAGTGGGTGCCCAGTCTGGATTGTTTCTATCGTATAATTTTGCTGGCGCTCCTAGAAGCGAAATGGTAATACACGTGTTAAAATTCTAACAACGACCAAGTGAACCATGACAAGAGAGAACGTTCATTTTATAGCAAAATTCGAGCAACACGAAATAAAATTCTTCCATGATGTTATCGAGAAAGCTTTTGAATCTCACCTGAGATAAAATGATTACTGCAAACATGAGCTGTTTTGGTTTTAGCCTCTGTTAGATCAGCCCTGCCGATGTTGTTCAGCCGTGCTCGTCTCCTCTCCATACTAAGCCTCAGAGTTTCCTCGCCCTCTTTCCGAATCTCATCTCATCTCATTATCTCTAGCCACTTTATCCTGTTCTACAGGGTCGCAGGCAAGCTGGAGCCTATCCCAGCTGACTACGGGCGAAAGGCGGGGTACACCCTAGACAAGTTGCCAGGTCATCACAGGGCTGACACTTTATAGACACAGACAACCATTCACACTCACATTCACACCTACGGTCAATTTAGAGTCACCAGTTAACCTAACCTGCATGTCTTTGGACTGTGGGGGAAACCGGAGCACCCGGAGGAAACCCACGCGGACACGGGGAGAACATGCAAACTCCGCACAGAAAGGCCCTCGCTGGCCACGGGGCTCGAACCCGGACCTTCTTGCTGTGAGGCGACAGCGCTAACCACTACACCACCGTGCCGCCGCTTTCCGAATCACGGATGCAATTCTAAAAAAATCGGAATGTGCCACAGTTACAAGTACTGTTGTGACCACAACCATATACAACACAAAGATATGGCGTTGCTAAAAGAATGCTTAAAGCAGTGGAAAAACAAAGAGAGTTGCGCACGCGTGACTGTGTTATGTATGGAATGTCACTTGACCCCGCATTAAATCTCCACCAACATGGCCGACATCCGGGTTTCTATTTTGCTTTGATGTCACTTGCAAGTCAAGGATACCAGCTGCCCTGGTATTAGTCAGTTCAGGATTAGTAGAGATGTCACAGTTAATCTTTCTCTGACTGCTGACTCTCACCAGGCAAACTGAAGGACCAAAGTTTGTGTCCCATTGCACCTTTGCTGCCTCTTTCTCTCTCTGTCATGCTAATGAGTGTGTGTGTGTGTGTGTGTGTGTGTGTGTGTGTGTGTGTGTGTGCTGGGTAAGCGTTGGGTTTTTGTTCATATATTAATTATTTAATGCGCAAGTTTCTCACTGGTTGTGTAGCACAGACTGTCTACAGGTCAGACTTCTGTAAAACACACACACACACACACGTGTTCTCTTTTGGGTCGTCTGTCCATGTGTTTATTACCATCAGCGCTTCACTATTAAGGCCTAGTGTTAACAGCAGATAAGGATAATTAAGTGCACATCAATAGCACGCACCCTTAAATACATGTCACATGTCCTTCCTGAATATGTAATTTGGGATGTTTTTAACCTAAAAAGGTGCAAATCAGTGAACTAAATCACCACAGTGTGTTTTACTAAACAGCTTGCATGCACAGATTAATGCAACCAAAGGGCAGGTATTAAATTTGTCAAAGCCCGTGTTTGTGATTTTAATGACGTGATATACAAGTCTTACTAAGGACAAAGCTCATCACAGTTAAGCCTCAGGATCTTTAAATGATGTCTTAATATTATCAAGGCAAAGTTATTCCTATTAGACGATATTTTATTGCCATATCCAATTATTATTTTCCTCTCCTTACTCTGAATGTTTGTTTTAGTGCTGGTTATTTTGGATCTTAGTCAATAATCAGCTGTGTTGTGGTTTTCGGAAGTATTCTTTTGTCCCATCATTGTGGAGTGCTGAGAATGATATTAGATTACAGCTGTTTAATATATTAAATGAGAATGGGATGTGTTTTATGAAGTATAGCTGCCATTAATTCTTAATTTATAGCTAATGATTAGTCTGCTTGTTTTGTCTGGAGAACAAATGTATTAGAACATGACTTATGCCTTGATTTCACTCTTATGTACAAAGATGTCTCATCTCATCTCATTATCTGTAGCCGCTTTATCCTTCTACAGGGTCGCAGGCAAGCTGGAGCCTATCCCAGCTGACTACGGGCGAAAGGCGGGGTACACCCTGGAGAAGTCGCCAGGTCATCACAGGGCTGACACATAGACACAGACAACCATTCACACTCGCATTCACACCTACGGTCAATTTAGAGTCACCAGTTAACCTAACCTGCATGTCTTTGGACTGTGGGGGAAACCGGAGCACCCGGAGGAAACCCACGCGGACACGGGGAGAACATGCAAACTCCTCACAGAAAGGCCCTCGCTGGCCACGGGGCTCGAACCCGGACCTTCTTGCTGTGAGGCGACAGCGCTAACCACTACACCACCGTGCCGCCCCTGTACAAAGATGTGAATATTATAAATAATACAGTATATAGATATATCTGTATATACACCATACAGGTGGCAAGGTGGTGTAGTGGTTAGCACTGTTGCCTCACAGCAAGAAAGTTCTGGGTTTGAGCCCAGTAGCCGATGGAGGCCTTTCTTTGCGGAGTTTGCATGTTGTCTGCGTGGGTTTCCTCTGGGTGCCCTGGTTTTCCCCAAAGACATGAAGGTTAGGTTAACTTGCAGCTCTAAATTGCTGGGTTTCACGTGACGTCACATCTGCCTCATTAGTTATTCAAAACTTTAGCTGGTGGTCTCCCAAAGCTCAGTTGACAAAGCGTGTGTACGGAGAAGGTGCATTGCTCGCATGAAAAATGCCTTACGCTTGCGTTGTTTTAGGTTGTTCGAATCGATCAAACCGTGAAACTGATAAAAGTTTCTTCAGGGTTCGCCATGAACTAATAAAAAAGGGTGAACGAACACAGGATTTCACAAAAAGACGTCGAGAAAGGTGGCTTTCGAACCTCTCGCTGAAATCGAACGGAGCCGAGTCGAAGCACGCTCGAGTTTGCAGTGATCACTTGGTGAAAGGTTTGTATTTCCCTCTCAGCTACGTCCTTAGTGTTTTCCAAGTACTTTTCTTGCTATGTGTCATTATTTTACGGTACATATTTTAGTCACGAAGCACTAAAGTCACCAGCTGTTTCTTTGTTTACTCCTCACAAAGTCCATACGCATGAAGATTGTGACAAAATTCTTCCCCAGCCATACAGCTATAATGCGCCGTGATCACGTCTCCGTCTTGTTTAACTAAGATCCAGGTCTTTAAAGGGGTTTCTGATGATCTTTGTGAATGATTTATCTGAGAGATAAGAGCCAACACAAGTCAGAATCAAGCCAACTGTTGTTTGTTTACACTTCAACTTGCAGCGCTTCGTTGTGAAGACGCGAACGAAAAGCTTAAAAAAAACATACACGGGCAAAAACAATACAGGATTCATTCGGCAGTGACTTGATACTGAGGTCCTTTACCCAGCCACATACAAAACAGTCGTAAGCCTCCATACTCTTCCACGCTTTCATCTGTTTTGCGGTGTAGAAGGCCGTCTGCAACACCAGATAGTTCGAGATGTCGGAGAACTCGACTGAAGGGTCGTTTTCGAGATTGTGTGACAAATCCTTCTTTCGCAGACTGTAGGGGTCGATTCCATTGCACATAGCGATCTAATGAATATATCTAAAGCCAGCAGTGGCCTCTAGATTACGAGCGTACTCTGATAAATTATCGCTAGTTGTTTGCACTGCGGCAGCCGTTTAGACCACCAGCTGTTTCACTTCCAGTAAAACTGCTAAGAAAAGTCACATGACTGAAACCCAGCAATTGACCATAGGTGTGAATGTGAGTGTGAATGGTTGCTTGTCTCTATGTGTCAGCCCTGTGATGACCTGGCGACTTGTCCAAGGTGTACCCCGCCTCTTGCCCATAGTCACCTGGGATAGGCTCCAGCTTATCCGCGACCCTGCACAGGATAAGCGGTTATGGATAATGGATAGAATGCTTTTGTGTTTGATCGCATTCACTTTAAACACAAGAGCGCCTCCCTTTTGGTCAACACAAACATGATGGTACTATACACACTGATGTTATGAACACAAATACAACACACACACACACACACACACATACACACACACACAGAGCAGAGAATCCCGCCAGCTGAAATAATTGAAAAGCTTTCATCTGTTAGTAAAGCAATTTCCTTAATGCGTTCAGAGTAAATGAAGGACATGATGAATGTGATCACTAATAGGTCCCTAGTGAGAGAGACAAAGACATGGAAGGGGAGGGGGACAGCGGGGACGTATTAAATATAAACCCACTGACCACATAGCCCAGTCATGCAGTTTAACCTCATATTTCAGTGAGACTCAGGAATCAGACTCGGATGCAGGTCTGATATCTAATTCATAAGGAAGCTTATTTTTGGTGAAATAAATAAACAAATGCATAACATTTCCTTCATATTTGCTAACATCTGAGTAAAGCAATGTTGAGCAGTTTTGCCTACATTTTTTTTTTTGTCTTGATGTCCACTGGTTCCTCGAGGGTTCTTTAGGAGGTTCATAGCTCTAGCTCTGTAAAGGGGTTTATACTTTTCTAAACACTTTTCTCTTGGAGTGTTTGGAAGTGGATCCTCCAGCACAGTAAGCTCCAAGACGCTCACTCCCATAAGTACTGGACTGCCTTCATTACTGGTTCTATTAAACAGATGCATGATGACTTTGGATTCACAATAATTTGAAAAGTAATCCGTGATTTTTCTGTAATCCAGGGATTTTTTGCTTGTTTGTTTGTTTGTTTGTTTGTTTGTTTAGATCTGGGGAATGATCAGTGCATTATATCCGGTACGACACATCTAATTTGATCAGATGATTTAGGAGTCACTAATGGTTGGTTTAATTGCATCACTTTGCTTTTTGAAATTAATTTCGAACAGTGTAGCAGTGAAACATCTTTCAGTTACAAACATAACAGTGGAGCGTATTAGGGCCATTGTAAAGAAAGCAAAATGGAGCTGAGAATATTCCGGGGAAAAAACCCTCAGAATTTTTGAGATCAAAGTTGTACATTTACAAGAAAAACTTGGATATTCACCGAGATTATGAAGTCATAAATTTAGCGAAAAAAAATCCTCCGAAATTCCAAGATTAAGATGCAACAGATTTATGAGGAAAAAAACTCAGACTTTCCAAGATTAAAGTTATATATTTAATGGGAGAAAAACGTGGATATTCTCAAAGATTATAAAGTCATAAATTTGTGAGAAAAACTCAGAAATTCCAACATCACAAAGTCAGAAATTCCACAATTAAGAAGTCATAAATTTATGGAAAAAAAAATTAAAATTTCTGAGATTAAAGTCAAACACTTATGAGAAAAAAACTTGGATATTCTCTGAGATTATAAAGTAATAAATTGGCAAGATAGAAACTCAGAAATTACAAGAAAAATCTCAGAAATTCAAAGATTTAAAAAGTCACAAATTTATGAGAAAAAAAATTGGAATTTCTGAGATTAAAGCAGATACGCAGAACCTTTATTTTTAAATAAATTTCTGAGTGGATAATATCAACATCCTTGACTCTTGTATGCTGCATAAATGGGAATAATATATATATATATATATATATATATATATATATATATATATATATATATATTTTTTTTTTTTTTTTTTTTTTGAGAGTTAAAATCGACAGCAAAGTTGGCATTCGAGCTGCCCCGCTGAGCCAGCCAGCCCTGAGTGCATAACGTCACTGCGGTAACCGGTTTTAAGGCCTTTTACAGCTAGAGACCAAAGTCATAAAAATTTATGGTGAAAGTAAGAAATATCGTTACCGACTTGCTCAACTAAGACTGATTTGACTTCATTGATTGTGGGTTGACTCTCATTAAAACAGGATGGGTGTTATAACTTATGCAACATACATGTACATGCATGCATTTTCACTGATAAAACGTAAAAGGCTAATTAAATAATCAGATGAACTGAGACGATCACATTCTGAAGCAAATTAAATAATCTGATACCGCTAACTTAAACACACAATACAAGTTACATGTATTAATCTAAATGCAGGGAAACAACACATTGTTTTTGTTGTTTTTTTATCCAAATGAGAGTTGGAGCTTATCCGTCTGTGTTCTCGCTTCTTGAAGGCCAATGTTGTGGCCGATTGTTTTGAAACAATCTGACTTTCAGTTGTTTGTTCAGTTCTCCGTTCATTCACTTCTTCCACATAAGGGCGAGATGGCAGCAAAATCCAGTTTAGAAATAAGACGACTGCTCCATTCATTTTCTTCATACTGAGTACTCCGCCATTACTGCTCGGTTCAGGCAATTACTAAAACCCGGGACAGAACGGGACGTCACCGGTTTTAGCAACAACTGTGGGGAGGTCACTGCCTGTGTGATATGTCCCATTCCGTTCCATCCCGGGTTTTAGTAACAACCTTTGGCTCATGCTCCAGGAGGACTGGTGCAACTGAACTCACTTTAAAAAAATAAAATAAATACTTTTCTTTTCTTGTTTTCTTTTCCTTTAATTGTTGATACTGCACCCTCTTTCAATACGGGCTTATAGCCAACGCTCCTCAACAGATCAGAGGTTTCGTACAAGTCTTCAGTAAAATGTGCAGAGCAGAGGAGAGACCACTTCGTAGGCGCCCAATGTGCCCATGAACTTCTCGCAAAACACGTCCAAATCTTTGCAGTTTGAACATTCTTGGGCCATGAATGCAATGTAAATCCACCTTCTGTCGTGTTGCTGCACCCGCCAGCAACACATCTACGTGGCATGGCGATAAATTAGCTCAAAATGGAGGATCGGAGTTGCAGTCAGCTCTGTGTTTTAGTATAGCGAAAATGGCGATGAGACTGATAGACTTCCTGTTGTGACATCACGGACGTCAAGGTCATTCACTCAGACCACTACCTATATCAGGGGTGTCAAACCTGATCCATAAAGGGCCGTGTGGCTGCAGGTTTTCATTCCAGCCATGCAGCAGCACCCTGATTTGGCTTATTCAATCAACTGACACACCCACCCTTTAATCAAGGGTGGGTGTGGCTGCAAGTATTTGACTGTGTGAAGACAGTTCAGTTGATTGAATGAGCCAAGTCAGGTGTGCTGCTGCATGGCTGGAATGAAAACCTGCAGCCACAAGGCCCTTTATGGATCAGGTTTGACACCCCTGACCTATATAAATCACTTTAATCGTAAAAATTACGATATTAGATTTATTGTTAATGCTTAAAACTATTCCTGTGCCATTCTTGAGGTCTCAAGGCATTTATAAACAAAAGTGAGGCCATGGCTCTGCGTATATGCTTTAAAGTCACAAATTTATGTGAAAAAAACTTGGATATTCTCTCAGATTATGATGTCATAAATTTGCAAGAAAAAAACTCAGAAATTAAAAAAAAAAACTCAGACTTCCCAAGATTAAAGTTAGATGTTTATGGGAGAAAAACTTGGACATTCTCAAAAATTATAAAGTCATAAATTTGTGAGAAAAAAAACAGAAATTACAAAATTACAAAGTCAGAAATTACAAAATTAAGAAGTCACAAATTTACGAAAAAAAATTTAAATTTCTGAGAATAAAGTCAAATATTTATGAGAAAAACCTTGGATATTCTCTGAGATTATAAAGTCATAAATTGGCAAGAAAGAAACTCAGAAATTACCAGAAAAATCTCAGAAATTCGTAGATTAAAAAGTCACAAATGTATGAGAAAAAAACTCGGAATTTCTGAGATTAAAGTCATAAATTTATGTGAAAAAACTCAGATATTCTCTGAAATTATAAAATTATAAATACAAAAGAAAAAAACCCTCAAATTCCAAAATTAAAAAGTCACAAATTTACAAGAAAAAAGACTTGGAAAAACATTGGTTTTATAAAGGAACCAGATCGCTTCACTTTGCACGTTTGGATCAACATCATCACACCACAGGATTCTTCTGAATCCTCTGTAGATTCTTCTTATCGACACAAATCTCTATTCCTCTGAAACGGCTGAGCTGAGAGTTATCGAATATCAGAAACACTTCCCTCTTCGATCGTGCAGTATAAACGAACAAAGTGTGAAGAGATTTTCTCCTATATTTCCCAGAATGCATTTAAGCCAGGAAGCTGGGAAACATGAGAGTTTTCCTCGTAAATATCCCCCAAGCATAATGACATCATCACTTGTTTACTACTACATTATCAGTAAGAAAGCGCAATTTTTTATTTTTTACACGCCTCTGGACTACAGGCTCCAGGATCACGAAGCGATCTTAGACTCAAGTCTAAATTTGTTTCTTTTAATCTTCAGTTATTCCTTCCCATTTTCTAAGAAGCTTTGTTCTAATTAAATCTTCGCCTTGGACTTAATCTTGATCCAGCACAATGAAAGTTACAGATGCAATTCGGGAAACTCATCTCATCTCATCTCATCTCATCTCATTATCTGTAGCCGCTTTATCCTGTTCTACAGGGTCGCAGGCAAGCTGGAGCCTATCCCAGCTGACTACGGGCGAAAGGCGGGGTACACCCTGGACAAGTCGCCAGGTCATCACAGGGCTGACACATAGACACAGACAACCATTCACACTCACATTCACACCTACGCTCAATTTAGAGTCACCAGTTAACCTAACCTGCATGTCTTTGGACTGTGGGGGAAACCGGAGCACCCGGAGGAAACCCACGCGGACACGGGGAGAACATGCAAACTCCGCACAGAAAGGCCCTCGCCGGCCACGGGGCTCGAACCCGGACCTTCTTGCTGCGAGGCGACAGCGCTAACCACTACACCACCGTGCCGCCCGTTCAGGAAACTATTATGAAAAATCAACTGTTGCCTTAAGTCTAAGATTGCTTCATGATCCCGGGCCCAGATGAACAGCATCAAAACATTTATAAATGAGTGATTAGTTAAATAAAACTTGATATCAGGAAACATTACAACCCCCCCCCGCTGATCTGCCGTGTCATGTTCAGTGTAAATGCATTTTCTTCAATAAATGCCGTTAGTGAGGTACACTGAACATTATACACACCCGAAAGAGAACCCTTGGTGGTTTGGGAGTTTTATCAGTCCGACAGGCTCGTTCGGTTGCCGAGTGCTTCGGCACGTTGAGAGGCAAAGGCCGAAGAATGCTTCTGTGTTTTCCAGGCTTTGGAATATCGCTAGTTTCAGACAATGAACAGTGTCGATTGTTATAATCTTCTATAACCGAAGGACGTTCCATAGACCATGGAAATATTACTGGGTCACAGAGTTTAAGTACATATTTTTCCCACCAGAGAAATGTAAACTACAAACACTTGTCCATGTCAATTCAGTTTGAAGGTTTTCGTTGCAGATTAAACTCATCCATTTCTTTCTTCTCTTCTTCTCGACTGGCAGCTGATAAAAGCTCAAATTCGGTGTTCTCTTTGTTGTGGAGACACAGTAAGGCACACAGCAATTCACTTTAGGCGGCACGGTTAAAACTGGTTTAGTTTAGTTTAGTTGCAGTTATTGCTGCACAAGGGGGTCACACCAGATACTAAAAGCAAAGGTTCACATACTTTTGCCACTCACAGATCTGTAATATTGGATCATTTTCCTCAATAAATAAATGACCAAGTATAATATTTTTGTCTCATTTGTTTAATTGGGTTCTCTTTATCTACTTTTAGAACTTGTGTGAAAATCTGATGATGTTTTCGGTCATATTTATGCAGAAATATAGAAAATTCTAAAGGGTTCATAAACTTTCAAGCACCACTGTATCTCAACTAGACATATGTGTGGGACAGTTTTGTTTTGCCCACCTAAAACAAACTTGTAGCCTAATTTAAACCATCATGACCCTGACCAGGCAGTTCCTAAAGATGCTTCAAATGCATCCAGCAGCACCACACATTAACGCACTTCTGCTTCTGCTCTCGTCCTCCACACCGTCAACGAATTGTTGGAGCAAATGCTTGGAACTCGATTCGCTCAGGCTGATGGTTTGATACTTTTAATAACAGCTGCTGGAATGATATAATAATCACTACTGCTGACCCCTGACTCAGACGTGTCATACTGGCATCCGCTCCAACTATAGGTTGCAAAATCATCAAGGAAGATGATGGAGATCCGAGTTTGAAAATTGTTCAGAAACCCATTCGTTTTTAACCACATACTGCTGAATCCAATGCCTTTCCAAGACAAGAGAAAAATGGCTGTGATTACAGGCAATTACGATGGATAATTGGTCTGTGCAGGAAACCAGTACAGATCTGATTGTAGAAATGATCATATGAAAGGGATCAGGCGTAGATAAATGTAGCAGCTAAAACCATCATCGTTCAAATATCAGGGTCCTAAATATTCTTAGAGGCCATGAAAAATATTTGGACTTGAGTTTTATTTTTCCTGTCATATTCATTTGCATATGTAGGCGTAGCTGAAATCACCTGAAGCAAATCACATTGTGGTGATCAGCCAGTTTATTTATTTGCATAAACATCACCCTGAGAGATGTGGGTATAGAAAGAACCTCCTCAGATTTGCAGATTCATTCAGGCAAATCTAGAGCTGGACAACAGTTTGGCACAAGTTCACACACACACACACTACTAAATGAGCACTGTTGTTAATACACACACTGCCCTCTACAGGTTGGTGAACATACTGGCTGTACAGTGCCACCATGTGGTCATTTTGCTGTAAGTGAAAGTGGAGCGGAGTAAAGTGACTGAATAATAATAATAATATCCATCCATTATCTGTAGCCGCTTTATCCTGTTCTACAGGGTCGCAGGCAAGCTGGAGCCTATCCCAGCTGACTACGGGCGAGAGGCGGGGTACACCCTGGACAAGTCGCCAGGTCATCACAGGGCTGACACATAGATACAGACAACCATTCACACTCACATTCACACCTACGCTCAATTTAGAGTCACCAGTTAACCTAACCTGCATGTCTTTGGACTGTGGGGGAAACCGGAGCACCCGGAGGAAACCCACGCGGACACAGGGAGAACATGCAAACTCCGCACAGAAAGGCCCTCGCCGGCCACGGGGCTCGAACCCAGGACCTTCTTGCTATGAGGTGACAGTGCTAACCACTACACCACTGTCCCGCCCTAATAATAATAATAATAGTAGTAGTTGTGATGCTTTATTTGGATTTGGACTGAAGTTTAACAATATTAATGACTTTTGCACTGAATATCGAGTAAAGAGAACGTCTAAGTTCTCTCTCTCTTTCTCCCTCTCTCTTTCTGTCTGTCTGTCTGTCTGTCTGTGTGTGTGTGTTCTCTCACTCTGTGGGTGTTAATTAATTAATTTTCATGTGACTGTGCCTTTGGGCTCCTTGGCATTTTCACTGGCAATTATCTTATCTTGCTTCTCTCTCTCTCTCTCTCTCTCACACACACACACACACACACACACACACACTGCCTTGCTCTCCTCTTTCATTGATTCACTTCAATGGATTAATGTGGTGGCTTTTAATACATTTTTGATTTGAAAGTTTGTTCACACTACAGTAATGTGTGTGTGTGTGTGTGTGTGTGTGTGTGTGTGTGTGTGTGTGTGTGTGAAGTTGAAGGGAAGACCAGGAGCCACAGTACTGACAGTAAAGATAGAGCTCTCCGTAGCTCCTCCCCAAAAGTGCAGGATTGGGACACGCCCTCAGGACAATCTGCCACGCCCACTCGTCTAGGCCGCTCCTCCCTCAGCCCAACCACCATGCTGGGGAGTGGAACCTCAGGTAACTCAAGACACAGAGTGTTGGCTGTAATGGAGAATTATTATTATACTTTCACATCTTTTTTTTTTTTTTTAATCTGTGTCCGCTTCTCGTTTCCTCCCCAGAACCAAAAGCTGCCTGTAAACTCGGCCGCTCCGCCTCTACATCAGGAGTGCCGTCTCCGGGAGGAACGCCCCAGAGACACGCCCCAGAGTCCTCGTCCAGTCAGAGCAGGAGCCCATGCCAGGTACTGCACTCACACTCCTCAGTGTGAGCGAGACGGCGCATGCGTGTGGTGCTCTGTCCCGTCTCCGTGTCCCGTCTCCGTGTTCCGTCTCCATGTCTCTCAATCAGCCTGTTAATCTGTGTGTCTTCTATGTGTTTCCTTTTGACCTTATGAACACTTGACTGTGTGCCCACGCCGTCCTCATCGCCGTTCTCTTTGCTGATGGTGTGTGTGTGTGTGAAGACTCACAGCAATACAGTTTGTCTGCACTGTGTGTATTTCCATTCGGTCCAGATCAGGTCTCTCTCTCTCTCTCTCTCGATTGGTCACGGCTCCTGCCAGTCAATATCCAGGTTTCTGTTGCAGTTTTATGCAAAATAGAAGCTTTTTTTTTCTTTTTAAATCAACAAAACACAGTTGTGAACGGTTTGCGTGTCCACCAAGTGATATTCTGTGATTAACTCTGGGTTTTCTCGTTCCAATCAACATGGCGTCAGATCTCCAAAACCCCACAAACTGATTTAAATTCCACCCACCACAATAACAGTGTTAGTGTTTCATCGAAAGCAACGAGGGCGTGTCATGCACGTAAAAACGCAAAGGCAAAACTCTTTTAGACTTCACAGCTCCTTTTAAATCCTGCTTGAGCCTTTCTTCATTGCTTATTATCTAAAATGGCTGTGATCACCATTTTTACCCCAACCGACGTTTTCAGAAAACTTCAGTGCCACATGAAACACGCCATGTTTTTGAACACCATGTGACTTAAGTGCAAAAAATGTGTTTCCGTTTCAATTCTGCAAAATACCGCTTTATCAAATCATCTGCAAAACCACCTCATTTTTTCCTTCGCAATTTCAAGCTGGTTCAAGGAAACACACAGGCAAATGACTGACTGATTTCGATCAAAACACAAGTAGGCTTGACAGCGCGCTGCTGCTCTGAGGAACCTCCCGTACGTTTGTACACTGTGGAGAACAGTGTGTTTTCGTTTGGGCTTTAAAGACGTTTAAAGGTGTCAACTCAAGAATAAGTAACATACTGTATTTACGGAATATATTGTTCACTTTGTGTGGCGTTGTGATGAGCTTTTACTTTAAGCATTTTTAACAATGTGTAATGTAATACACCAAATTCACAGGCGCCGCCATCTTGGGTTTTTTAGTGATATTCACCGGTCCGTGTGTTTTGTTTTATTGCTTCCAGCTCACTCATGATTCCTACCTCGTGGTCGAATCTCTCATGTTGACTTGTTTTTCCTATAAAATCCACTGAATGCTTTGCTGTCTAGCACCCGCAAAAGATTGGATCACTGAGGAAAATTTTATATCTCATCTCATTATCTGTAGCCGCTTTATCCTGTTCTACAGGGTCGCAGGCAAGCTGGAGCCTATCCCAGCTGACTACGGGCGAAAGGCGGGGTACACCCTGGACAAGTCGCCAGGTCATCACAGGGCTGACACATAGACACAGACAACCATTCACACTCACATTCACACCTACGGTCAATTTAGAGTCACCAGTTAACCTAACCTGCATGTCTTTGGACTGTGGGGGAAACCGGAGCACCTGGAGGAAACCCACGCGAACACAGGGAGAACATGCAAACTCCGCACAGAAAGGCCCTCGCTAGCCATGGGGCTCGAACCCGGACTCTCTTGCTGTGAGGTGACAGCGCTAACCACTACACCACCATGCTGCCCAAATTTATAGCCTTCCTAAAAAAACCCAATGATCTTCTGAGTATTTTTTTCATGGAGAAAAAATGAGGTGTATAAATATCAGTGATACTGTTTTGAAGAGAATCAACAAAAGTTTGAGCCTCGCACACACAGCTCATTCGAGCACCACCATCATTAGTTACGCTCGGTGCCCACAAGTTAAAGTGAACATACACAATAAATTCTGGCTTTTATGTTTAAACACAAGAGACGCACCAATTTCAGTGAAGTATTAATTTTCAGCCTTCTAGGTCCATAATTGTGATCTACAAGAAGAAGAAGGAGAAGAAGAACAATTTATCTGTAATTCTTACCCTGATGCTCAAAATTTTAAATCTTTTTATTTTTGGCTTGTCGATTAATTTCTGATTGACGTTTTGGGGGGGGGGGGGGGGGGGTGCTTTTTCTCATGAATGGAAAATTAAACCAGTGGAAAATGGTTGCTGGTTTGTGACCGGGGCAACGGACCGAAACGGAAATTTTATAAAACACTGTATTTTCAAATCTCCCTAACTTAATTATTTTAAGTTTTCAATTCAGATCTTCACACTCTTTAATCTGATACATTACACAACACTATGACAACTACTTAAAAAATAAAAATAAAAATAGGTGCCTATGTGTACACGTGACTACTGCTTATAAATAAAACTGTTTTCTGATCCCATGTCCATACAGTAAATATCACATGTATACATGTTGTCAGTGATACTCGCCTCATCTCTTACAAGCATCGCCAAGCTGTGAGCAGCATCAGGGCTTGTACTCACTGTGTTTTGTTCAAAATACAGTGCTGTGAACTCGATCTATTTTCAAAACAGTAAGAAAGCACTCGTTCATGAATTGTCTTCGAAGCATTATTTAGTATGAATGAGCACATTTTGTTTCACAAGTGTAGTGTCAAAACTCAAAAAATAAAATAAACAAATGAAAGCGAATAGCAGAAGTTTGATATCGGCTTTTCAGTCTATCTGCCAAAAAGCTCAAAAAAACCTCCCAAAACCTTTCATTTGACCTTTCAGAAGGACCAAAGAAAAGCTGTGATAATCAAAAGGTACATTTTCTTAAAATAAACACGTCAAGTTTATTTGTATAGCGCTTTTAACAATAAACAGCTTTACAGAATTTGAACGACATAAAACACGAGCTAGTTTTATCCCTAATCTATCCCCAATGAGCAAGCCTGTGGCGATGATGGTGAGGAAAACTCCCTCAGACAAGAGGAAGAAACCTCGAGAGGAACCAGACTCAAAAGGGAACCCATCCTCATTTGGGCAACAACAGACAACATGACTACAACATTAACAGTTTTAACATGAAGTCATCTTCGTTGATGCTATAAACCCCCCACCGACGGAAACCCGAGCGCAAAACCGTTCACGACAACTGCAGTCCCAAAGTCAGCAAGTCAACTGTAGTCCTCAGCCACAAAAGCACCACTGCAAGAGTCCAGAGCGTCTTCCAAGTGTGACTTTCAACTGTCCTCATGGGGCCGTCCTCTACAGGAGCTATGCGATGAGGTTCCAACCAGACACAGGGCACCAGGATGGATCAGGCAGGTCCAAGGAGCAGAAGAGGCCAGCATCTCGATCCCAGGACCGACATGTAACTCAGAGGGACAGATTTGGGGGGAGAAGAGAGAGAAAACACAGGTTGTTAGGTATGCCCAATGTCACCTGAATAAGTAGGAACAGTATACATATTGCACTGAGTACAAGCAGGGACTCCGGCAACTAACTATGACCGCATAACTAAAAGGGCAGAGCCAGAAGGTAACTCAGGCATGAGGGAGCCCCAGGACATAAAGCAGCCAGCTTTAAAATAAACACCACTTACTTGATATCGAATCAGTAGCCTTGGCGAACCACGAGGTGAACTTCGTTTATCTTTTTATCTTCCGATACTACAAAATTATAACGAGGTTTCTCTTATTTCATTTCTGGTTCTGATTGGTTCCGAAGTTTATCAAGAAGTAGAACGGGTAATCGAACTTGATCAGGATAAGTGCTGATTGGTTACGAAGTTTCGCAATTGTTCCACTCATTCTTACAACACGATGAGCTAGTGGCTACTGCCCCACTTCGCCTCTATGAGGCAGTAGCTACAAAAATGGCCTGTCATTGCTAACAGAAGTCGTGCTAACATTGCTTTCACCTGCATAATGCGCAATTTGAAATCGTGAACGAAAACGCAAACACCGGAAATGTGTGAAATTCTTCGAAAAACTCTGAAATATTGCAGAAATGTTTTGACACTCACATGAGATGTTTTTTTCAGACGATTTGCTCAAGCGTTATTCTGCAGAATTGAAACAGAAACACATTTTTCGCATTAAAGTCATGACATGACATGAGCAAATCCGAAAGAAAGGTGACCTTTCTGAAAAAAGAGAGCGCTGTGTTCGAAATATCGTGAGCAGGAAAAAAAAACAGCTTTAATCACAAAACATCACTCAGTGGAAACATTGTGTTTTGTCAAAGTTTTTTTAAACATCACGCAAAACTGCAACGGAAGTCCGGATTCTGTCAACTCAGGAATACAATACTATCCATAATTATGTTTTGTTTTGTTTTTAAATCAAGCAAATCCTATATCCCACTTAAATTTAACTTTTTTTTGTTGTTGTTGCTGTTTTAAAATTAAAGTTTAATGTTGGAGAAGTCATTACTGCTCTTGTTCAACATTAATGAAACAATCATTTAAAGCTAGACGGCCTTTCAGTTTCATAAAATCGGTGAAATTTAGTTCCCTCTGAAATGTGGTCATTGTGATATATGTTTATTTCTGTAATATCTCACAAAATATCAGGCCATTCTGTGGCTGGGAAGTTATTTAATTTGACGGGATTAAAGCAAATAATGTGCATGAAATTGTTTGCTTCACGCAGTCAAGCAGAGAGAAGAAGTCCGTGTGTGTGTGTGTGCGCATGCGCAGGTTTACCTTTGAGCGTGCACTGACAGTTCCATCATTCTGTCGCTAAACGAACAGCTGATCACACCGAGGTGCTCGCTGAGCGCCGATATTTATTAGTTTGGTCCTGCGTTTCCTTTCCTTCGTATACAACATAACATCTTTTCTTCTCGCTTTCTGTTACTGTAGTCGGTCTTTCACGTTTCATTCGCACACTCACGTCCTCCTTTTTATCGCCTGTTTCAAATTTGTATCCCACAATGCCTTGCGTGAACGGGGAAAGCCCACCACGTCATGCATGACATAGTATCTTGTATTGGGTCATGGTGAAGCAGGAAAAAAATAGCGGAGAATTTAAGGCCATGCAGAGATAAATTTATTAATTGTTCTATTTAAAAAAAAAAACTCATAAAATTGAAAGTCTGTGATTCGAATTCAGTAGTGGTCCACTAAGCAAAAATAATCAGGTGTCGGGGAAAATTCTTTTTATGACCTACACTTGAAAAATCTGAAAGGCAGTACAGCTTTAATACTCAGTGAATGTTGCCGAAGTATTTTGGTCGTTCTGATCACACACATACAGATAAACCTGCTCTGGACCCGAGATCATCTTTGTCTTTTTGTCTTTCTGAGAAGCAACATGTATCTGTCTTTTACACTTATATACAAACATCAAACAGCAGAAAGCAAATTATATTCATATAAATACAACCCCGATTCCAAAAAAGTTGGGACAAAGTACAAATTGTAAATAAAAACAGAATGTAATGATGTGGAAGTTTCAAAATTCCATATTTTATTCAGAATAGAACATAGATGACATATCAAATGTTTAAACTGAGAAAATGTATCATTTAAAGAGAAAAATTAGGTGATTTTAAATTTCATGACAGCAACACATCTCAAAAAAGTTGGGACAAGGCCATGTTTACTACTGTGAGACATCCCCTTTTCTCTTTACAACAGTCTGTAAACGTCTGGGGACTGAGGAGACAAGTTGCTCAAGTTTAGGGATAGGAATGTTAACCCATTCTTGTCTAATGTAGGATTCTAGTTGCTCAACTGTCTTAGGTCTTTTTTGTCGTATCTTCCGTTTTATGATGCGCCAAATGTTTTCTATGGGTGAAAGATCTGGACTGCAGGCTGGCCAGTTCAGTACCCGGACCCTTCTTCTACGCAGCCATGATGCTGTAATTAATGCAGTATGTGGTTTGGCATTGTCATGTTGGAAAATGCAAGGTCTTCCCTGAAAGAGACGTCGTCTGGATGGGAGCATATGTTGCTCTAGAACCTGGATATACCTTTCAGCATTGATGGTGTCTTTCCAGATGTGTAAGCTGCCCATGCCACACGCACTAATGCAACCCCATACCATCAGAGATGCAGGCTTCTGAACTGAGCGCTGATAACAACTTGGGTCGTCCTTCTCCTCTTTAGTCCGAATGACACGGCGTCCCTGATTTCCATAAAGAACTTCAAATTTTGATTCGTCTGACCACAGAACAGTTTTCCACTTTGCCACAGTCCATTTTAAATGAGCCTTGGCCCAGAGAAGACGTCTGTGCTTCTGGATCATGTTTAGATACAGCTTCTTCTTTGAACTATAGAGTTTTAGCTGGCAACGGCGGATGGCACGGTGAATTGTGTTCACAGATAATGTTCTCTGGAAATATTCCTGAGCCCATTTTGTGATTTCCAATACAGAAGCATGCCTGTATGTGATGCAGTGCCGTCTAAGGGCCCGAAGATCACGGGCACCCAGTATGGTTTTCCGGCCTTGACCCTTACGCACAGAGATTCTTCCAGATTCTCTGAATCTTTTGATGATATTCTGCACTGTAGATGATGATATGTTCAAACTCTTTGCAATTTTACACTGTCGAACTCCTTTCTGATATTGCTCCACTATTTGTCGGCGCAGAATTAGGGGGATTGGTGATCCTCTTCCCATCTTTACTTCTGACAGCCGCTGCCACTCCAAGATGCTCTTTTTATACCCAGTTATGTTAATGACCTATTGCCAATTGACCTAATGAGCTGCAATTTGGTCCTCCAGCTGTTCCTTTTTTGTACCTTTAACTTTTCCAGCCTCTTATTGCCCCTGTCCCAACTTTTTTGAGATGTGTTGCTGTCATGAAATTTCAAATGAGCCAATATTTGGCATAAAATTTCAAAATGTCTCACTTTCGACATTTGATATGTTGTCTATGTTCTATTGTGAATACAATATCAGTTTTTGAGATTTGCAAATTATTGCATTCCGTTTTTATTTACAATTTGTACTTTGTCCCAACTTTTTTGGAATCGGGGTTGTACTCTTACTGATCACATCACCAGCCTCAGGACTGTCAGTGTCCGGTGTATAAGACGTCCCTGTGGCTGTGTTCTTCGATTATGCGACGTTTATTGATCCGAATGTTCACTAAAAGTTTTCAGCAGTCATACTTTTATATACAACACAGTTATTTTTCAGTGACTCTATCCACTGCTCCACTTGTACTCTCCTTTCTATACTCTATCGCTGTATATTGTTTGATGTATGTATATACAAACGCTGTCTTGATGTCAATGTCATGGGGTCAAATGCAGCTCTGCATATGTTTGCCTGTATGCTCTGCTTTTTTCTGTTGTGTTGTTTGTTTGTTTGTTTGTTTGTTTGTTTGTTTTTTTCCCTTTTCCTGTGTACAGTTTCAGCATTTGCGATATTCACCGAGCCAGTCAACGGAGTCTGATATATCATTACACACATACACAGAAACCGATTTCCGGTCCTCACATGGCTGTATATAATCATCCCTAAAATATCCTGGTTGAAAATATCGACTCCTGAGCCCTGTTACATCTGTGTGTGAAACGAAACATCGAAGAAATTAACCAGTTAAAACTCCAGACAAATCTAATCCTCATTAAACTAATCGAACAACAAAATAAAATCATGTCAGTGCTTTACACTCTTTTTCCTGCTTGTCCTGTGTTTCCTGTGTGTGTGTGTGTGTGTCTGCTGCTTCCTGCTTCGAAAGCACAACTTTATGTGTTTCGATGAATGTTGCCGTGTGTGTGGGTGTGTTTTCACGTGAGTGTATCTTAATACTTTTAATTGTGCATGTGTACAGGGTCTGAGTGTGCATGCGTGTACAAACAAACAAACACAAAAATAAATATTTCTATCGGAAACTTTGTCCGATTGCAGCTAGTTTATAAGCTATCAGGTAGGCTAACTAGTATTCTTGGGATCCCTGCCTTTTTTCACATATCGATGATGATGATGGTTGGTAATTCTCAAACAGAAATATTGGCTGCTGCTGCAGAGCCTCCGTAACTCTAGACCCCAGGCCGACAGGTACTGGATCCTACGACAACCTCACCGATCGCGTCAACTCAGAAGGAACCACTAGATGGAGCCGTGTTACATGTCAGAGAAGTGATGGAGCTCAATAACAAACACCCTGTAGTCTCTTAAAGCTAATGCACCAGCTAATCTTACAGTGGTGCTTGAAAGTTTGTGAACCCTTTAGAATTTTCTATATTTCTGCATAAATATGACCGAAAACATCATCAGATTTTCACACAAGTCCTAAAAGTAGATAAAGAGAACCCAGTTAAACAAATGAGACAAAAATATTATACTTGGTCATTTATTTATTGAGGAAAATGATCCAATATTACATATCTGTGAGTGGCAAAAGTATATGAACCTCTTGGACTAGCAGTTAATTTGAAGGTGAAATTAGAGTCAGGTGTTTTCACTCAATGGGATAACAATCAGGTGTGAGTGGGCACCCTGTTTTATTTAAAGAACAGGGATCTATCAAAGTCTGATCTTCACAACACATGTTTGTGGAAGTGTATCGTGGTACGAACAAAGGAGATTGCTGAAGACCTCAGAAAAAGCGTTGTTGATGCTCATCAGGCTGGAAAAGCTTACAAAACCATCTCTAAAGAGTTTGGACTCCACCAATCCACAGTCAGACAGATTGTGTACAAATGGAGGAAATTCAAGACCATTGTTACCCTCCCCAGGAGTGGTCAACCAACAAAGATCACTCCAAGAGCAAGGCATGTAATAGTCAGCGAGGTCACAAAGGACCCCAGGGTTAACTTCTAAGCAACTGATGGCCTCTCTCACATTGGTTAATGTTCATGAGTCCACCATCAGGAGAACACTGAACAACAATGGTGTGCATGGCAGGGTTGCAAGGAGAAAGCCACTGCTCTCCAAAAAGAACATTGCTGCTCATCTGCAGTTTGCTAAAGATCACGTGCACAAGCCAGAAGGCTATTGGAAAAATGTTTTGTGGATGGATGAGACCAAAATAAAACTTTTTAGTTTAAATGAGAAGCGTTATGTTTGGAGAAAGGAAAACACTGCATTCCAGCATAAGAACCTTATCCCATCTGTGAAACATGGTGGTGGTAGTATCATGGTTTGGGACTGTTGTGCCACATTTGGCCCAGGATGGCTTGCCATCATTGATGGAATAATGAATTCTGAATTATACCAGTGAATTCTAAAGGAAAATGTCAGGACATCTGTCCATGAACTGAATCTCAAGAGAAGGTGGGTCATGCAGCAAGACAACAACCCTAAGCACACAAATCATTCTACCAATTAATGGTTAAAGAAGAATCAAGTTAATGTTTTGGAATGGCCAAGTCAAAGTCCTGACCTTAATCCAATCGAAATATTGTGGAAGGACCTGAAGCGAGCAGTTCATGTGAGGAAACCCACCAACATCCCAGAGTTGAAGCTGTTCTGTATGGAGGAATGGGCTAAAATTCCAAGCCAGTGTGCAGGACTGATCAACAGTTACTGCAAATGTTTAGTTGCAGTTATTGCTGCACAAGGGGGTCACACCAGATACTGAAAGCAAAGGTTCACATACTTTTGCCACTCACAGATATGTAATATTGGATAATTTTCCTCAATAAATAAATGACCAAGTATAATATTTTTGTCTCATTTGTTTAACTGGGTTCTCTTTATCTACTTTTAGGACTTGTGTGAAAATCTGATGTTGTTTTCGGTCATATTTATACAGAAATATAGAAAATTCTAAAGGGTTCACAAACTTTCAAGCACCACTGTAAACATTATTTGAACAGACAACCATGTGAAAATAGCTAGGAAACACAAATGACCCACTTATGACTTCCTGAATAATTACTTTATATTAGGTTGGAAAGCAACGTACCATATATAGGTCTGTACTGTCTAGAGAGCAACACCAAAGTAAGTCTTATATACACTCACTGGCCACTTTAATAGGAACTTGTTCTTGATTCTAAGATTCCTGTTCTTGGCTGCAGGAGTGTGGTCTTCTTTCTCCTGTTGCATGCTGAGATGCTTTTCTGCTCACCACGCTTGTAAAGAGTGATTATATGAGTTACTATATCCTTCCTGGCCAAAAAGCTCAAACCAATCTGTCCATTTTCCTCTGAGCTCTCTCATCAACAAGGCACGGGCGCAGATAGAGGGGGGGACGGGGGGGATTCGTCCCACCCAGATTTAAATTCACCTCGTTCGGTCCCCCCCACTTATAGGGAGGAAAAAACGTCTATGCTGTCTTTCTTTGCATAAGGCAAACCTCACAGAAAAATCAAAAGACTAATTACCATTCGGTTTATTGAGGTGCACAGCAGTACATACATAGTTGCAAATGCGCAGACTGCACAGGTTGAGAGCTCGAGCTTGGTTGCTATGGTTACCCACAACAAGTTTGACAGGCATATAGGGGACAGCTCCTCCTAGTTCAGGACCCCAACACGGCATGATGAAGGGTGCCAAAAGGCAGAAAACGATTGCATCGTTTTTTCAAAAAAAAAAAACGACTGTAAGTAAACTGTGCCTTACTTTATCATATCGCCTTGCAATTTTTTGATAGTCTGTTCAAAGTAATGTCGTAGTGAAAGTAAAATCGTATGGAGTAGAGATGCCTTTCTGGTAGCCTCCTTCTTTCGGTGGTAGCCTGTAGATACAGTGCTCAGAAGGCAGTTTTAATGTTTAATCTGGCGTTCCCTGCCATAATTTCAGCGAGCATATTGTTTCATAAGGAAACTTTGCGAAGAGTTGTTGACTGACTGCCGCTCACGCAACACACAGGCATAGTTAGAAAGTCAGGATGCACTGGTTTACACTTTACACACACACACGTAGCCCAGCCTCTCGCTATGGTTAACAGTTGGAACTTAGCGGTTTTAAAACTAGTTTTGCAGTTTTGCAGTTTCTGTGCGTGAAATTAAAGTGTTGTAAAATGAATAGAAAATATAGTCAAGACATTTTTCTGGCCATTTTGAGCATTTAATCGACCCCACAAATGTGATGTTCCAGAAACTCAATCTGCTCAAAGGAAGGTCAGTTTTATAGCTTCTCTAAAGAGCTCAACTGTTTTCAGCTGTGCTAACATGATTGTACAAGGGTTTTCTAATCATCCATTAGCCTTCTGAGGCAATGAGCAAACACATTGTACCATTAGAACACTGGAGTGAGAGTTGCTGGAAATGGGCCTCTATACACCTATGGAGATATTGCACCAAAAACCAGACATTTGCAGCTAGAATAGTCATTTACCACATTAGCAATGTATAGAGTGTATTTCTGATTAGTTTAAAGTGATCTTCATTGAAAAGAACAGTGCTTTTCTTTCAAAAATAAGGACATTTCAAAGTGACCCCAAACTCTTGCCCATAGTCAGCTGGGATAGGCTCCAGCTTGCCTGCGACCCTGTAGAACAGGATAAGCGGCTACAGATAATGGATTGATGGATGGATGGATGATTTGATGCATTGTGCTGCTGTCAAGGGATCGGCTGATTAGAGAACTGCATCAAACAGCAGGTGGATGGATGGGTATTCCTAATAAAATGGCCAGTGAGTGTATATATAAAAATATATGTAGGCCACAAGCTACTGGTATATCCAGTATGTTGATGACGATGTTACTAGCAGTTGATAATGATATCAGTTGAGACAATTTTCTTTGTCGAACATGTCATATGTTTATACTGTACTGTATGTACAGAATCAACAGCTCGATTGCTAATAGCTAATTCTCAAAAAGGTAACATCAGTCAGGTTTGAGGTTATAAATTTAACCTAGTGATCTATTCAAAAAGAAAAAAAATAACATAAGGGTAAAGATGGCACCAACATTCTCTTACCCCCAGATGCCCCCAATGCCGTGGGCATGCGGGGACAACACCATGATGGAGATGATCGAGAAGAAACGACATCTTTGCAAGGAGATCAAGGCACGACAGAAACCAGACAAGGCCCTGTGCAAACAAGACAGCATGCCCATCCTCCCCAGCTGGAAAAAGACCAACGGGGGCAAAAAATACGGCCCTCCACCCTACTCAGCCCAGACCACAGTCTTCTGGGACACAGCGATCTAATACAAGGAAGTGGTTGAGGTAATGCGGTCATGAGTAATAATCACCGTTCAAGCCTCCAGTCAATCGACACTGGAGCACCAGATGAGGAGGGGGGTGTGGCCAAACGGTGGCTGTTTAGCCAATAGGAAGCAAAGGGAATTAAATTGAAATTCTGTAGCAAATCAACTTAAATCTGAAGGGTTCAGGTTTAAGTGTCCTTGGTTTCTTATCGCTGTTTGTATTTCATATTTTTATATTGAAAAAAGGAAAACATGAAAAGATGATTCGAGGTTTTCTAAAAGAGGAAGTTGAGTGTAAACAATGAGCCATGCGATGATCTGCATCCCTACGAAGATGGTATTTTTCTTCTGTTCCCTTTCTTTTCT
Organism: Neoarius graeffei; assembly: GCF_027579695.1. Classification (NCBI taxonomy): domain Eukaryota; kingdom Metazoa; phylum Chordata; class Actinopteri; order Siluriformes; family Ariidae; genus Neoarius; species Neoarius graeffei. The sequence goes on from NC_083584.1 coordinate 59,465,183, forward strand.
TCCTTTTTTTTCTGTTTCTGTGTTGCATCAACACTTATCAGTGTTGAAGAAAAAAAATCTATAGCTTATAATATAATATAATATAATATAATATAATATAATATAATATAATATAATATAATATAATATAATATAATATATGGTATAAAAAAGAACTATGTTGGGATTGAATTGAATATGTGTGAATACAGTTTTTATATATGTGTTAAAGCAATGTCAGAGGATAATTTTTTTTCATATAGGGATTTAACAAAAGTGCTATTTTAAGAAAAGGATTCTATTTTGGACATGTAACGCTTGGGTGATGGAACGAACCATCGAGACGGTGGATTGTTGTTGTCGAAGTCGTGTTGTGTGTACTCGAGGTGCTGATCTCTGTTCAAATCAAACTCAACTACTTTAAAGCCTGATATCTCTGGTGCTGTTCAACTCGTTTCTTGAGTTTTCTGCCCATCAGGACAACAACAACAACAACAACAACTTGGTCAATAAACATAGTCACAAGTCCTGTGAAAATTAAAAAGAAGTAGATGGAAGGTAGAAAGATGCAAAAGCCTGTGAGCATGCTAACTTAAAGGCCATATCATCCCTTTAAGTTCTATCAGGCAATACCACGACAAGTCCTATTGTATTGTTTTGTTTTGTTTTGTTTTGTTTTGTTTAAGAAAATAAACACTTTCTATGAAGCCCATATTCTATGAAGTGCTGCTTGATATCGTTCCCAGTGCCCGTGTGCTTTTGTTTTGATTTTGTTCCTCTCTCCATCCCTGTCCTGTTTATAGGGCTGATTATCCTATTGTGTTCACCTGTTCTGTGTCCAGCTCTTAATTATACTGTTTTGCTGATTTATCCCTTGTTTCTGTTTCCTTGCAAAGTCTTGCCAACTGTTTTTGTGCATTGCTGATATGTTTTTCTTCCTGTGTTTTCCTCTGCCTGTTTTTTTTTTATCACAGCTCTTCCTTCTTTATTGATGAATGTTGATTGGCCTTAAAACTAGACGGCCTTTCGATTTCATAAAATCGGTGAAATTTAGTTCCCTCTGAAATTTGGTCATTGTGATATACGTTTATTTCTGTAATATCTCAAAAAAAAAAAAAAACGGGCCATTCTGTGTCTGGGAAGTTATTTAATTTGAGAGAAATCGCTTGCCTCACACAGTCAGACAGAGGAAGTCTGTATGTGTATGCGCAGATTTACCTTCTTCTTCTTTTGGGTTTTACGGCACCTGCCATCCACAGTGTTGCATTACTGCCATCTACAGGTTTACCTTTGAGCATGCGCTGACAGTTCCATCATTCTGTCGCTAAACGAACAGCTGATCACTCCGAGGTGCTCGCTGAGTGCCGATATTTATTAGTTCGGTCCTGCGTTTCCTTTCCTTCGTATATAACATAACGTCTTTTCTTCTGGCTTTCCGTTACTGGAGTCGGTCTTTCACGTTTCATTCGCACACTCACGTCCTCCATTTTTCTCTCCGGTTTCAAATTTGTATCCCACAATGCCTTGCGCTAACGGGGAAAGCCCACTATGTGATGTGATGCATGACGTAGTATCTTGAATTGGGTCATGGTGAAGCAGGAAAAAATCACAGAGAATTTAGGGCCACATGGCCCTAAATTCATTAATTGTTCTATTTAAAAAAAAACCTAATAAAATTGGACTGTGATTCAAATTCAGTAGCTTTTGGTCCACTAAACAAAAATAATTGGGTGACGGGGAAAATTCTTTTTATGACCCACACTTGAAAAATCTGAAAGGCAGTCTAGCTTTAATAAAACACGCTGAGTATACCTACACACTTGCATTCTGCAAGTTTACAGCTTCTCTATAATGACTGTAAGTTATACATGATTGTAAGTTTTCTCACATAAGTGATCAGATTATTTGAGCTTGAAGAAGAAGTATTGATGAAACTGATTTAAAAAATAAAATTGCAAGGATTACAGTGACAATTGTTGATGAATACGGGCTTTGTAGAAAGTGTTAATGGAAATTCGAATTGTATTTGAATGTCCACCTCGTTGGAGCATTCATTAAAATAGGGTCAGCAAGTCGCAGGCTGAGATCATGATCTGTACCAAGTTTACTGCATCGGAACCACGTTTACTTACAGCCTCGATGGAAGAGCCATATTTCCATTTCCATGTTCAGCCACTCCTGAACTCTGGATACGAACTGGAATCATGACTTTGAACCACTTGCCTAATGGAAGATGAGACATTCACTGTACGCCTGAGTGAAGCACATCTGGATATTGAATCAACAGATTCCCATTCGGTCTGATTCATCCATGATCGGACTGATCTGACTCCGAATCAAATGGAAGTGAATAGTGTGACTGTGAGTTTGTCCTTTGTGATGTGTAGAATCTTTTTTTTGTCACTGATAGAGGAAAATAGTGAATCAACAGTGAAGTGTTTGTGTCATTTTGGCATTCATTACTCTATCAAAAAAAAGAGCAAATACTGATTGTCTCTGAGTCACAGAGGGTCCAATCCTGGTTTTATACTCGATGTGCCCATGAGTAAGAGCAGCACCTTCAGACATTTCTCAAAACCATAGTGTTCACTGATCAGCATGACGACACTGTGCTCTGTGATTTTTATTTCTATTATTAGTTAACTTTTGCACATTGCTGCTGAAGGTGAGACTTGATGTCAGTTCAAACACACATCTGATTTCTGATTGCTCAGGTGTGACGACCCCTCAAAGACAGGCCCGTTCAAACCGTAAGCCCCTCCTATTTTGTGTCAGCCACACCTACTTAACCCTGTTCTCCATCTTTTTTTAGCACACACACACACACACACACAAACAAGATGACACTCGTAGACTTTACACTGACATCCATGCAAAACGCGTTGCCTTTGAAGACCTGGGTTCACTGTGACTTAAAGTGGTGGCACACTGACCGAGGGGCTAAAGGTCAAAGGTGAGCTGTGCTATAGTGTTTGAAATGGTGCCCGACTCACTACTTCTTAGCACACTTACAGTATATTGTATATAAAAGAGGAAGGAGTAATTCAAGTAAATGATTCTGTGCACATCAGGGGGTTTGTTAATCATTCTGTAATGGTTTTTAACCCAGGCATCTTGACATTAGTTCACTGTGGGCTGTATTCAGAGTCGAGTTAAACACATGTAGTGATGGTAATACCAGGAACTAATACCAGACGTAACTACAGACTACATACATAAATATGACACTGTAAATTAATGAATGGTGTCCTCCATTCATTAAAAAAGTCCACAATTTTTGTTTTTATCAACGGCATCAGACGAGACATCTTACTCAAAAACCTGATGAAGGACTGAATTTGTTACGGATAAATTTCCCAGGAACAACATTTTCAAGCTGTAAATGTTTCAGCTCGTGTGCTTGGTCAGCTTATTCTTCAAACCAGGGAGAAATTGGTGAATAGATGACTTACAACCACGTGATCAAAATGTGCTACGTCATGAGCGTCCGCCATGATGGTGGATATACAAAGCAACTCGGACGGCAGCCGCTGAAAGCGTGTCTGTAAACAATGCTGATTTTCTCACGATTACCACGATTTGAATGCTCGAGTGAAGAGTCAATACAAAGAGAAGATAGATATGTGTGGTTTTGACCCACATTATTTCAAAAAGTCAGACTTTTCTGAAGATAAGACGCTTCTACCGAGCATCGAGTACCCAGATATCGCATTCTGTCTGGTTTGGTTGCCAAAGAATCAAGTCCGACCTTGGACGAAACGTAGCCCATTTTCTGAGTGGGTGCCCAGTCTGGATTGTTTCTATCGTATAAGTTTGCTGGCGCTCCTAGAAGCGAAATGGTAATACACGCATTTAAATTATACCAACGACCGAGTGAACCACGACAAGAGAGAACTCTCATTTTATAGCAAGATTCTAGCAACACGAAATAAAATTCTTCCATGATATTATCGAGAAAGCTTTTGAATCTCACCTGATATAAAATGGTTACTGCAAACGCGAGCTGTTTTGGTTTTAGCCTCTAGGGGTGTTCACACGGCACATATTTGCATCGATGCTGCACCGATGTATTTTGTTGCGATATATCTTACACCGGTGTAAATTTTGTGGAGCGTTCACACGTCACAAACCTGCTTACTAGAGAGAAGCGTGTTAGCACCGGTGCAGCCCCACTTGCATTCACATGGCAGTTTTTGCGACCGTGCTATACAGTAGTAATAATGCGGAAATGAAATATGCGCATGCATGAAAATATACTTCCTTTTCCCGGTTGTCATGGCATCACCAAGTGCCGGGAAAACAACGTGGATGAAGACACCAGTGTTGCCAGATACTGCTGACGTTTTCCAGCCCAAAATATGTTCAAATCCGCCAAAATGCACTTAAAACCGCCCAATCTGGCAACACTGGAAGACACGCAGTTCTGTTGTTGTTGATATTCGCCATTTTGGAAGCGCAAAATACCAGGATGCAAATTATGCAATGCCCGTATATAATCAACTCTCCTCACGCCTAGCGAGTCTACCCCTGTAGCGTTCAGACGTCCCATTTTATATCGGTGCTGCCCTGCAAACTAGCATTTACTCCGGAGTAAATTTCTTAAACCACCTCCCGAGCAGGGTTAGATTTGCACCGGTTTAAGCAGCTTTCAGGGGCTACACCGGTATAACTTTGTACCGTGTGAATGCTCTACCGGGGCAGCCCCGGTGCTACACTGGAGTAAAAGTTGCCATGTGAACACCCCTTCTGTTAGATCAGCCCTGCTGATGTTGTTCAGCTGTGCTCGTCTCCTCTCCATACTAAGCCACAGAGTTTCCTCGCCCTCTTTCCAAATCACAGACGGAATTCTAAAAAATTGGAACGTGCCACGGTCACAAGTATTGTTGTGACGACAACCATGTACAGCACAAAGATGTGGCATCGCTAAAAGAATGCTTAAAGCAGTGGAAAAACAAAGACAGTTGTGCACACGTGACTATGATTTGTATGAAATGTCGCTTGACCCCGCATTTGTATCTCTACCAACATGGCCGACATCCGGGTTTCTATTTTGCTTTGACGTCACTTGCAAGTCAAGGATTTGTGTGTCCTCACGGTTCTTCGAACACTGTTTTGAGGGACTTTTTTAGCTCCTACTTCAGGGTAGATTCTCTCCCAGTACAAGAAGAACCATGAGTGATGTAAGCCTATGTTGTCTGAGCGAACATGAGCCAATGCGGCACCAGCAACCGCCGTTTTAAAAAATGTGTGTAAAATGTTCACCATGTAAACAATAGCTCTTAACATTAGCATTAAAAAATCGATTAAAAAAAAAACACGGACAAATGGACCAACAGTGAATTCCAGGCTTTGTTGAGTGTCTATGTGATGGAGGAAACACAGCATGATTTTTGACGCATCTAAATACTGAAATATAAAAATCCTCATGAGTATTTCCTGCTAATGTCAGGAAAACGTCTAGCAAGCCAACTTACGTCACTTCAGCGTCTCTACTCGTGGTGTGAATCCAAACAGGAAAAATCCCTTAAAGGGATGGGATGTAGTTCTTGGGGGACAGATCCCCAGTGGGTAGTTCCTCTCAAGAGGTCCCTAGAATTGTTTGGTCTGAAAGTCCATAAGACAATTTAAATTAGATGATAAAATCAACTTAAGCACGTGCATAACATGACTCTGAATACAAGGAACTTTCCCTGCACAATTATTGACTACATATAACTCAGATATTGACCGGCGAGTGGCCTAGTGGTAGCGTGTCCGCCTCTCAATCGGGAGATCATGAGTTCTACTCACGGTCGGGTCATACCAAAGACCATCATAAAAATGGTGCCTACTGCCATCTGGCAAGGCATGCTGCAATACAGATGCGAGTGGAGAGTCAAACTCTCGCGGTTACTAGAGGGCTAGCCCCCCACTGTAACCATAGCTATGTAATGGGTGAGAGGCCGAGGGGTATGGAAACGGAGATCTGCGCCACATGGCGTGGGAAGGACTTTGATTTGATAACTCAGATATTAGAGAAGTCAAAGCAGCATTTTACACCCAAGGACGAATCTTAGGACCGATTCTGAAATATATCGTAGTATCAGAATCAAACATTAATGCACAGTAATAAGAGTATTTTTACTTTTGTATGCTATAATCTGTTGACAACACGAACTGAAGCCAAGTCTAGAAACACACCGTCCACTTTGAGCACCATGTCGACTCTGAGGATCTTTAGGAGTCAGTGGGATGTTGGGTCATGTTCTAATAATTCTGGCAAAGTAGAAACGCATTAAAGGTTCAGAATATACTACCTGAAAACACACATTAAATATAATTTTATCCAATAAAATAAGGAATAAAACATCTACGGGGTGTGTCAGCAGAAAAAAACAATCAGCGTCGGGACTGACATGAAGCAGTCACAATTTGATTGCTATCATGATGCATCACAGGACATCTTGAAGTCCTTTATTCCTCTCACACCACAGCGATTTGTCAACGATTACAATTCTTCGTTTAGCAATAGATGAAGGACATATCGTGCTTTTTAACTGTTCATAGTTACATTTAATGTTGTCTCATGGAACATCTGCTAGACAAGTTAGTTCCTGCCATCACATCAAGCGAGACGGCCTTTCGATTTCATAAAATCCGTGAAATTTAGTTCCCTCTGAAATTTGGTCATTGTGATATATGTTTATTTCTGTAATATCTCAAAAAAATATCGGGCCATTTTGTTGCTGGGAAGTTATTTAATTTGAGGGGGTTGGAGCAAATAATGTGCATGAAATCGCACGCTTCATGCAGTCAAGCAGACAGAGGAAGTCCGTGTGTGTGTGTGTGCAGGTTTACCTTTGACCGTGCACTGACAGTTCCATCATTCTGTCGCTAAACGAACAGCTGATCACACCGAGGTGCTCGCTGAGCGCCGATATTTATTAGTTTGGTCCTGCGTTTCCTTTCCTTCGTATATAACATAACGTCTTTTTCTTCTCGCTTTCCGTTACTGTAGTCGGTCTTTCACGTTTCATTCGCACACTCGCGTCCTCCATTTTTCTCTCCTGTTTCAAATTTGTATCCCACAATGCTTTGTGCGAACGGGGAAAGCCCACCACGTCATGCATGACGTAGTATCTTGAATTGGGTCATGGTGAAGCAGGAAAAAATAGCAGAGAATTTAGGGCCACGTGGAGATAAATTCATTAATTGTTCTATTAAAAAAACTAATAAAATTGGAAGTCTGTGATTCGAATTCAGTAGCTTTCGGTCCACGAAACAAAAATAATCAGGTGTCGGGGAAAATTCTTTTTATGACCTACACTTGAAAAATCTGAAAGGCAGTCTACCCTTAACGTTATAGCAGCGATAATATAACAGCCGTCCTCTCGCCAGCCTCTTTTATTTTTCTTGTTAAGACAAAAATCATGTTACCAACAAACTGTAAAGTATAAAAAAAAGACAGTATAAAAATTCATCAAGCTTAATCAAGTACTCCAGAGAATTTCTGATCGATAGAACTGGATGAATTAGCCTCCTATGAGTGAATATTATGCTTCCTGGTGGAAAAAAAATACCTGTACTTGTTTTTCCAGCACTGTAAACACGCACAATTGTCTGAGTAAAAATGTGACCGACTGTGTTTCAAATGAACAATGAAATATAAAAAAGCTGGATGATGGAGCACAAAGATTTGGGGTCATAGAAATCATTGAGCACTTCTACACTTTGTGTGTGCGTGTGTGTGCGTGTGTGTGTGTGTGTGTGTGTGTGTTTATTTTTCTGGAAAACTGTCAAATGGAGAGATGAAAGTGGGTATGATTATGTTGTGCCACTGTTTTATGTCTTTGAAATCAAATGATGAGAAATAAATAAATGAATATGTTTTTTTGCATTGTGTTGTCTGGATTGTGCGCTCTTTCTAAACAAAAAGAACTTGTTTTGTCTCCTTGGGATTCAAACCCTTTCGAGCTCGGATGTACAGGATGTAATTAGTCTGGTTCATAAAGCTGTCACACACCTGGGCTGTAATCATAATCAGCATTACTTTAACTAGCACATTACAAAATACATCGCATGAACTACTTATTCACAGGGAAATGATACCGAAGTGAAATGAAAGTATAAAGTAGATGAGGGGTCGAAATCGTACTCCGTGTCGCTGCTGGAATGGATGCTATTCTAACCTGGAGTTTAGCAAAGAAACAGGCTAGCTTAATTAAATATAACCATGAGCAAATCAGTGAACTGTTGATGAACTTGATTGGATGTGAAATTGATCCCATTCGCAGTCCACTGATGTCGTGAACAATCGTACAATCATGTTTATTCTATCGACATTCACTGGATATGAGCAATCGTGCGCTCTGATTGGATACTCTACTACTAGGATATCAGCGTACTGTATACAGTGGGGCAAAAAAGTATTTAGTCAGTCACCAATTGTGCAAGTTCTCCCACTAAAAAAGATGAGAGAGGCCTGTAATTTTCATCATAGGTACACTTCAACTATGAGAGACAGAATGAGAAAAAAAAATCCAGAAAATCACATTGTCTGATTTTTAAATAATTTATTTGCAAATTATGGTGGAAAATAAGTATTTGGTCAATAACAAAAGTTCATCTCAATACTTTGTTATATACCCTTTGTTGGCAATGACAGAGGTCAAACGTTTTCTGTAAGTCTTCACAAGGTTTTCACACACTGTTGCTGGTATTTTGGCCCATTCCTCCATGCAGATCTCCTCTAGAGCAGTGATGTTTTGGGGCTGTCGCTGGGCAACACGGACTTTCAACTCCCTCCAAAGATTTTCTATGGGGTTGAGATCTGGAGACTGGCTAGGCCACTCCAGGACCTTGAAATGCTTCTTACGAAGCCACTCCTTCGTTGCCCGGGCGGTGTGTTTGGGATCATTGTCATGCTGAAAGACCCAGCCACGTTTCATCTTCAATGCCCTTGCTGATGGAAGGAGGTTTTCACTCAAAATCTCACGATACATGGCCCCATTCATTCTTTCCTTTACACGGATCAGTCGTCCTGGTCCCTTTGCAGAAAAACAGCCCCAAAGCATGATGTTTCCACCCCCATGCCTCACAGTAGGTATGGTGTTCTTTGGATGCAACTCAGCATTCTTTCTCCTCCAAACATGACAAGTTGAGTTTTTACCAAAAAGTTGTATTTTGGTTTCATCTGACCATATGACATTCACCCAATCCTCTTCTAGATCATCCAAATGCTCTCTAGCAAACTTCAGATGGGCCTGGACATGTACTGGCTTAAGCAGGGGGACACGTCTGGCACTGCAGGATTTGAGTCCCTGGCGGCGTAGTGTGTTAGCCTTTGTTACTTTGGTCCCAGCTCTCTGCAGGTCATTCACTAGGTCCCCCCATGTGGTTCTGGGATTTTTGCTCACCATTCGTGTGATCATTTTGACCCCACGGGGTGAGATCTTGCATGGCGCCCCAGATCGAGGGAGATTATCAGTGGTTTTGTATGTCTTCCATTTTCTAATAATTGCTCCCACAGTTGATTTCTTCACACCAAGCTGCTTACCAATTGCAGATTCAGTCTTCCCAGCCTGGTGCAGGTCTACAATTTTGTTTCTGGTGTCCTTTGACAGCTCTTTGGTCTTGGCCATAGTGGAGTTTGGAGTGTGACTGTTTGAGGTTGTGGACAGGTGTCTTTTATACTGATAACGAGTTCAAACAGGTGCCATTAATACAGGTAACGAGTGGAGGACAGAGGAGCCTCTTAAAGAAGAAGTTACAGGTCTGTGAGAGCCAGAAATCTTGCTTGTTTGTAGGTGACCAAATACTTATTTTACCGAGGAATTTACCAATTAATTCATTAAAAATCCTACAATGTGATTTCCTGGATTCTTTCCCCCCATTCTGTCTCTCATAGTTGAAGTGTACCTATGATGAAAATTACAGGCCTCTCTCATCTTTTTAAGTGGGAGAACTTGCACAATTGGTGACTGACAAAATACTTTTTTGCCCCACTGTATATCATGAGGAGAGAAAAACAAAATGGCGGCGCGTGTTGCTGAATCAACCAAGGACGAAATAAAAACTCTACTCGAAAACAAAACCCAATAAAAAACAAAAAATTAACAAAATATCGAATGAAAGTATTATGAAAAGAATGCATCTTTTTTATGATTTTTTTTTTTGCATTTTTCACAAATTGCTCCTGTCATTTCGCCGGTTTGTTTCTATTCTAAGCGGAAATTATTTTGTTGGACGTTTTGGATAAAGTTTTTATTTATCGAATTTACAAAAAGTAAAAATAAAAATGCTCCATTTCTCAAAATCCAGTGAATGTGGACAGAATAAAACAGTTATTCCACTCAATCTCGTTGTACATGGATTATAGCCGACTCGGCGTGTATCAGCTCATGTACGACTCGATTTCATGGAATAACTGTTAAATAAACGATAATAAGAAGAGACGTCCGAGCAGTGCTGGCTCATCAATACAGGGCGCAGGGACGCAACCCAAACCCCTCCCTCCCTTCCAAATATTCAGTCAAGTTTCACATGTTAATTATAAATTAGTCATATAATGCAAAATAATGATAATTGTTTACTTGGACGATGCGCTCGGTCATCTGTCAGCATTTATTAAAAATTGATTCCAAGTGATCTTTGCTTAATTTATTTGTGAATACACAGAGGATATTATATGACTGCATGAACATATGAAGTCTATCTTCGAGTAGTGAATGTATATATTCATGAGCGAAAGGAATGAATGAAAATATTTTCAACATGAGAAGATAAACTTCATATTTTCATGCAACAGTGTAATGTTCTGTATATGATATGGACACATCCACGAAAAAAAAAACATATATATAAAACCCCGATTCCAAAAAAGTTGGGACAAAGTACAAATTGTAAATAAAAACGGAATGCAATAATTTACAAATCTCAAAAACTGATATTGTCTTCACAATAGAACATAGACAACATATCAAATGTCGAAAGTGAGACATTTTGAAATTTCATGCCAAATATTGGCTCATTTGAAATTTCATGACAGCAACACATCTCAAAAAAGTTGGGACAGGGGCAATAAGAGGCTGGAAAAGCTAAAGGTACAAAAAAGGAACAGCTGGAGGACCAAATTGCAACTCATTAGGTCAATTGGCAATAGGTCATTAACATGACTGGGTATAAAAAGAGCATCTTGGAGTGGCAGCGGCTCTCAGAAGTAAAGATGGGAAGAGGATCACCAATCCCCCTAATTCTGCGCCGACAAATAGTGGAGCAATATCAGAAAGGAGTTTGACAGTGTAAAATTGCAAAGAGTTTGAACATATCATCATCTACAGTGCATAATATCATCAAAAGATTCAGAGAATCTGGAAGAATCTCTGTGCGTAAGGGTTAAGGACAGAAAACCATACTGGGTGCCCGTGATCTTCGGGCCCTTAGACGGCAGTGCATCACATACAGGCATGCTTCTGTATTGGAAATCACAAAACGGGCTCAGGAATATTTCCAGAGAACATTATCTGTGAACACAATTCACCGTGCCATCCGCCGTTGCCAGCTAAAACTCTATAGTTCAAAGAAGAAGCCGTATCTAAACATGATCCAGAAGCGCAGACGTCTTCTCTGGGCCAAGGCTCATTTAAAATGGACTGTGGCAAAGTGGAAAACTGTTCTGTGGTCAGACGAATCAAAATTTGAAGTTCTTTATAGAAATCAGGGACGCCGTGTCATTCGGACTAAAGAGGAGAAGGACGACCCAAGTTGTTATCAGCGCTCAGTTCAGAAGCCTGCATCTCTGATGGTATGGGGTTGCATTAGTGCGTGTGGCATGGGCAGCTTACACATCTGGAAAGACACCATCAATGCTGAAAGGTATATCCAGGTTTTAGAGCAACATATGCTCCCATCCAGACGACGTCTCTTTCAGGGAAGACCTTGCATTTTCCAACATGACAATGCCAAACCACATACTGCATCAATTACAGCATCATGGCTGCGTAGAAGAAGGGTCCGGGTACTGAACTGGCCAGCCTGCAGTCCAGATCTTTCACCCATAGAAAACATTTGGCGTATCATAAAATGGAAGATACGACAAAAAAGACCTAAGACAGTTGAGCAACTAGAATCCTACATTAGACAAGAATGGGTTAACATCTATCCCTAAACTTGAGCAACTTGTCTCCTCAGTCCCCAGACGTTTACAGACTGTTGTAAAGAGAAAAGGGGATGTCTCACAGTGGGAAACATGGCCTTGTACCAACTTTTTTGAGATGTGTTGCTGTCATGAAATTTAAAATCACCTAACTTTTCTCTTTAAATGATACATTTTCTCAGTTTAAACATTTGATATGTCATCTATGTTCTATTCTGAATAAAACATGGAATTTTGAAACTTCCACATCATTGCATTCCGTTTTTATTTACAATTTGTACTTTGTCCCAACTTTTTTGGAATCACACACAAGTTAATCAAAAGAATTTTAATTTTGAACCGAACACAACATTCCATTGCTCCACGTGGAGGCAGTGCAGCAGTGTATGTGTCGAGGCCCTCTCTGATGTGTCGCCATTCTCTTTACATGAACATTCCTCTACCAGCTTGATCATCAAACAAACCACATGCTCTCTCTCTCTCTCTCTCTCTCTCTCTCTCATGAATGAATGAATGAACAGGATTCCGACATTTCCACTTCATATTTTGATCATGGTTGAGACATGGAAACCTTTTATTCACACAGGATAGTCGAAGGGTTAGATCTAGGATAACACCAGGCATGAAAACACAACAGGAGAAATAAGGAACACAACAAGTATCGGTATGGAAAATAAAAACACATGCAAGACAAACTAACAAGCCGAGAGAGAGAGTGCACATTGACACAACTTTTATAAGGGCATATTGTTATAACAGTTTTATTTTATTCGTCGTCATATTGCATGTTGGGCGGCACAGCGGTGTAGTGGTTTGCGCTGTCGCCTCACAGGAAGAAGTTTCTGGGCTCGAGCCCCGTGGCCGGCGAGGGCCTTTCTGTGTGGAGTTTGCATGTTCTCCCCGTGTCCGCGTGGGTTTCCTCCGGGTGCTCCGGTTTCCCCCACAGTCCAAAGACATGCAGGTTAGGTTAACTGGTGACTCTAAATTGAGCGTAGGTGTGAATGTGAGTGTGAATGGTTGTCTGTGTCTATGTGTCAGCCCTGTGATGACCTGGTGACTTGTCCAGGGTGTACCCCGCCTTTCGCCCGTAGTCAGCTGGGATAGGCCCCAGCTTGCCTGCGACCCTGTAGAACAGGATAAAGCGGCTAGGGATAATGAGATGAGATGAGATATTGCATGTTGTCTGTGAAGGTTCTCAGTCATCCGGGTCATAGTAAATTGTAGGTGTGAAAGAACCGTAAGTGCTCAGAACATTCCTACAATGGTATAGGGAAAAGAGAAGGAGCAAAAACACACCAGGGAAGCACTTCAGAAGTGTGGGTATCCCAACTGGGCTTTCGCCAAGACCAGAAAAAGCAACATCATGGACAGGGAAGAAAAAAGCAACAAATGCAAGAACATTGTCATCCCCTACATTTCTGGACTACAGTGGTGCTTGAAAGTTTGTGAACCCTTTAGAATTTTCTATATTTCTGCATAAATATGACCTAAAACATCATCAGATTTTCACACAAGTCCTAAAAGTAGATAAAGAGAACCCAGTTAAACAAATGACACAAAAATATTATACTTGGTCATTTATTTATTGAGGAAAATGATCCAATATTACATATCTGTGAATGGCAAAAGTATGTGAACCTTTGCTTTCAGTATCTGGTGTGACCCCCTTGTGCAGCAATAACTGCAATTAAACGTTTGTGGTAACTGTTGATCAGTCCTGCACACCGGCTTGGAGGAATTTTAGCCCGTTCCTCCGCACAGAACAGCTTCAACTCTGGGATGTTGGTGGGTTTCCTCACATGAACTGCTCGATTCAGGTCCTTCCACAACATTTCAATTGGATTAAGGTCAGGACTTTGACTTGGCCATTCCAAAACATTAACTTTATTCTTCTTTAACCATTCTTTGGTAGAACGACTTGTGTGCTTAGGGTTGTTGTCTTGCTGCATGACCCACCTTCTTTTGAGATTCAGTTCATGGACAGATGTCCTGACATTTTCCTTTAGAATTCACTGGTATAATTCAGAATTCATTGTTCCGTCAATGATGGCAAGCCATCCTGGCCCAGATGCAGCAAAACAGGTCCAAACCATGATACTACCACCACCATGTTTCACAGATGGGATAAGGTTCTTATGCTGGAATGCAGTATTTTCCTTTCTCCAAACATAACGCTTCTCATTTAAACCAAAACCTTCTATTTTGGTCTCATCCGTCCACAAAACATTTTTCCAATAGCCTTCTGGCTTGTCCACGTGATCTTTAGCAAACTGCAGATGAGCAGCAGTGTTCTTTTTGGAGAGCAGTGGCTTTCTCCTTGCAACCTTGCCATGCACACCATTGTTGTTCAGTATTCTCCTGATGGTGGACTCATGAACATTAACATTAGCCAATGTGAGAGAGGCCTTCAGTTGCTTAGAAGTTACCCTGGGGTCCTTTGTGACCTCGCCGATTATTACACACCTTGCTCTTGGAGTGATCTTTGTTGGTCAACCACTCCTGGGGAGGGTACCAATGGGCTTGAATTTCCTCCATTTGTACACAATCTGTCTGACTGTGGATTGGTGGAGTCCAAACTCTTTAGAGACAGTTTTGTAACATTTTCCAGCCTGATGAGCATCAACAATGCTTTTTCTCCTCAGAAATCCCCTTTGTTCGTGCCATGATACACTTCCAGAAACTTGTGTTGTGAAGATCAGACTTTGATAGATCCCTGTTCTTTAAATAAAACAGGGTGCCCACTCACACCTGATTGTCATCCCATTGATTGAAAACACCTGACTCTAATTTCACCTTCAAATTAATTGCTAATCCTAGAGGTTCACATACTTTTGCCACTCACAGATATGTAATATTGGATCATTTTCCTCAATAAATAAATGATCAAGTATAATATTTTTGTTTCATTTGTTTAACTGGGGGGGCGGCACGGTGGTGTAGTGGTTAGTGCTGTCACCTCACAGCAAGAAGGTCCAGGTTCGAGCCCCGTGGCCGGCGAGGGCCTTTCTGTGTGGAGTTTGCATGTTCTCCCCGTGTCTGTGTGGGTTTCCTCTGGGTGCTCTGGTTTCCCCCACAGTCCAAAGACATGCAGGTTAGGCTAATAGGCCATTTGCAGGAATTAATCAAGTGTCAGTTTTCCCCATAGCAACAAGCCCGTGGTGAGCAAGCTAACTTGACATTCCTTGACAACCATAAGAGTTTGACTGGCGATGCGAAGCAATCCATTGCTATAATAGCTGTTTTTACCTTTTCTACTGTCTTTTTTGACCCGAATTTTCGTGTGAACTTGGAAAAAGTTTGTGGTTTTAATTTCTGTCATCCAAAAAAGTCCGCACTATAATGACAGGCGTACTAACACCTTCTGCGTGCTTCGGCAGCGCATTGATACGGAGCTCAGATATCAATGCGCTGCCGAAGCGTGCAGAAGGTGTTAGTACGCCTGTCATTATAGTGCGGACTTTCCATAGCATAGAAAATCGCTACGTTTCAATTTGTGTAACTGAACTTGTTTCATATCACTGGTCATATAAACCTATGTAAACAGGAAAAACACGGAAGAGTTTGGTCGCATCTAACTACAGCCCCAAAAAATACCGTTGGCCATACTGAGCCTAGCTACATTGCTAACAGGAGTGACAGCACGTCTGACTGCGTCTGACTGACTGGGAGGTCGCGCAAAGCTTGGAGAGGTACGGAGCAGCTCATCTCAATTCAGGTAAGAGCATATTTCATTATGGAAATACGGTGGACTGTTCCTTTAAGTATCCCTCAGGGATACGGTGCTCCTGTTTGCCACTGGTTGCTTTACACTGAGGCAATATGACTTGTCCAATCATGATATCACTACATCATTGTTTATGTCGCCGCCAGCAACATCACAACCATCAGAACACAGAACTCTGATGGTTCTGATTCCCAATGGAATTGGTCGATGGGGGGAAAATTAATGTTTTGACTTTACTGTATTGCTCCCATTTAAAAAGGACACTGTTATGACATAGTAGCAGAAAATATACAGTTTTCAGTGTCAGTGGGAACGTTTGAGAAGAAAAAGAAGAAGAACAACAACTCTATTCATCACACGTACACTTGTGAAATTTAGCTTCTGCATTTAACCCATCTGAAGCAGTGAACACACACACTTGAGCAATGAGCACCCGCATACCCAGAGCAGTGGGCAGCCATGCTACAGCGTCCGGGGAACAGTTGGGGTTTCGGTGCCTCACTCAAGGGCACCTCAGCCCAAGGCCACCCCACGTTTACCTTATCGCATGTCTTTGGACTGTGGGGAAACCAGAGCATCCAGAGGAAACCCACACAGACACGGGGAGAACATGCAAACTCAAACTTGTCTCAAACAGTCTTGCCTCAGGGCTAATCTCACATGACATCACGCGTGGAACCCAGGTTATCCGGGTTATTTCCGTTCATCTGACTCCGTGCTTGTTTACTCGCTGAAATTGGATATTGTTGTTGGAATCTTACAAAAATAACGATGTGAAAGCGCTGCGTTGTGTTTGGATGTTCAAATCCCGATACAACAGGACATTCAGTTCACGAATTTCTGAGAAATGGCACTAATCTAAAGCGGCAGTGGGTGGGTGAGGTTTGTACAAACGAAGCAGGCAGATTTCGTGTCACCGACGAATAATAAATCTGATTCATAAAGTGTTCATCACCATCGGAACGACCACATGGGAATTACTGGAGCAAAAAGAAACTCGCTTATTTAATAAATGACATTTGATCTGACATTTGGACAGTTCATCAATTCCCCTATTATCACACACACACACACACACACACAGTGCACCAGACGCAGGATTATGAGCAACATTTACACGCTCGCGACATCCGACCTTTATCATATCTGATGCACTTTAACAGGAAGAAAAATGCGCGCACAATCATCATCATCTCATCTCATTATCTCTAGCCGCTTCATCCTGTTCTACAGGGCCACAGGCAAGCTGGAGCCCATCCCAGCCGACTATAGGCGAAAGGCGGGGTACACCCTGGACAAGTCGCCGGGTCATCACAGGGCTGACACATAGACACAGACAACCATTCACACTCACATTCACACCTACGCTCAATTTAGAGTCACCAGTTAACCTAACCTGCATGTCTTTGGACTGTGGGGGAAACCGGAGCACCCGGAGGAAACCCACGCGGACACGGGGAGAACATGCAAACTCCGCACAGAAAGGCCCTCGCCGGCCCCAGGGCTCGAACCCAGGACCTTCTTGCTGTGAGGCGACAGCGCTAACCACTACACCACCGTGCCGCCCCCAATCATCATCATCATCATCATTAATTATTAAGTGAAGCGTGTTAAATGCTCTCAGATTGCAATATTGCAACTCGATTTGTTTTTAGTTTTGTTCAGGAAAACATGATGAAAGGTAACCACCGTGTTCTGCACATCTCTCCATCTCACGTGCGCTACAGAGGAAGACTGTCGTGAGCTGGCAGTTTCTCATCTTGGGGGCTCGAAAAGATAACCATTTACTGCGGAATATCCTTGACAATCATCAGCCCCTTCATCCGACATATAAGAATCCCAATCACTGTCAGAATTCTCTCCAAAACGTGGTTCCATATCGAGACCAGTCTAACCACTGCTGCACACGGGAATGAAATTGATACCTGGATTGTTACACATGTGACGTCACGCACCCCTTCGGGATCTTCCGCTTCAGTCTCGGCAGATTCCGTGAAAATCGGCTGATCTTATTGATTTTCCATCAATTTATGGCCTTTTGGATCAGCTATGGTTCGAAAACACATGGTCAATCAACATCATGATTGTTGCTTTGTAGAAGGAAAACAGTGCGGTTTAGAGGCCTTACAGACACTTTGAAAAAAAATCTGTTTTGGAGTAACAACATTTTTCCCTCCTGCTTATTTCAAAAAGTATTTTTTTGAAAATTGTTTGGATCACGTATGAAGAAAATTTTATGCAGGTTGATCTCAAAATTGTGACTTTTCTGTGTTTTCTGTGGCTTTAACACAGAAGACAATGCTTCAGGAAAGTTTTATCGCTTGTTTACGGAGTGCTGTTTTTTTTTTTCACTAAGTCACACTTGTGTGAGGTTAATAAATAACCGAGAGACAAAGTCTGATACATAATTCTGTGAAATGTTAACTCACAGGTGAGAGGCGTAAAATCACAGCCGGGTGATATTAATGTGAGAACAAAACACACATTTACAAGGTTTGTAATCGTGCGATCGACTCAGCATCATATTTTCTCATGTATGGCGGAAATCAGAATCCATTAGCATTGAAATAAAATAAATATATTTCCCCAAAACATGGAAATGTTTTCTTGACTTTGTAACCTTGCTTTAGGAATGTCACACTTTGATCAAGTTGCTGGATAGCAGTGCGAGCTTTATTCCTGAAGCAAAAAAAAGAAAATATATCAGTTCAGGTAAGTAAATCTGTTGCAGTTTTAGGAGAAAATGTCCAGATTTTGTCCATGTGACGGGTTTCCCAGGTTTCCAGCTCTGCGTGGCCTGGAGCTAGAAGTGTGAGTCGCATTCAGCTCTCAGCTTACACTCGCTAATGAACTCGCTGACATCGCCACCACTGCTGTGAGATTCTTGCTGTATATGCTGAGCATGGAATTTGTGTGTGTGTGTGTGTGTGTGTGTGTAGTTTTCATCAAGTCCAATACAAGACGTTTCTCCAAATCGTCCCCATTCAATATCCCTCACACACACACACACACACACACACTCCCTTTCCCTCTAATCCAGCCATTTATCAACCTCAATAGAGCTGTGGATAATCATTCCACCCCCATGAGATCATCAGAGGGACTCTGTCTATTTTAATCTTCAACCTTTCCAGCGAAAGTGCACAAACGAAGCTTGAACACTTTTTATATTCAAGTTATTCATCTACATACATTTACAGAACATGCACACAGAGAGAGAGAGAGAGAGAGAGAGAGAGAGAGAGAGCGTAACACAGTAACACACAGTGGCACATGGGACGTCTTGAAAAGAAATTTGTTCAAATTAACTTTAGATAATTCGGTGTACAGGGTGTTGAAGCATGTGTGTGTGTGGACTAAACTACAGAAGTATACACAAAATGAGACTTTTTCTCTCTCTCTCTCTCTCTCTCTCTCACACACACACACACACAGAGGAAGAGAGAGAGAGAGAGGAATGGTCTGACAGGTCTTTGATCTAGTTTAACTGTCAGTGTCACTTGTCCAAGGTTATAGGCGGAAGTAATGTCCACACACACACACACACACCCATAACAGGGTCACTCAAGCAGAAAGAGGTCCCATCCAAAGAAACGCACAGATCAAATCAATCTCCAGAGCATCAAAGCATGACCCTCAGCAACCCTCGATCTCAAGCGAATATCTGCACATTCATCTAATATATTGAGAACATGACGACCATTCAACCAATAAAAGATTATTCCACCAATTTCTAGACATTTCCAACACTGATGCATGAAGAATTCATGTCGAAGAAGAAGAAAAATGATCTGCTAGTAGAATAAGTCCATAATCTTTAATGAGAAATATTACAGAAAGTAGTGGTTAGCGCTGTCGCCTCACAGCAAGAAGGTTCTGGGTTCGAGCCCAGTGACCGACGAAGGCCTTTCTGTGTGGAGTTTGCATGTTCTCCCCGTGTCTGTGTGGGTTTCCTCCGGGTGCTCTGGTTTCCCCCACAGTCCAAAGACATGCAGGTTAGGCTAATAGGCCATTTGCAGGAATTAATCACGTGTCAGTTTTCCCCATAGCAACAAGCCCGTGGTGAGCAAGCTAACTTGACGTTCCTTGACAACCATAAGAGTTTGACTGGCGATGCGAAGCAATCCATTGCTATAATAGCTGTTTTTACCTTTTCTACTGTCTTTTTTGACCCGAATTTTCGTGTGAACTTGGAAAAAGTTTGTGGTTTTAATTTCTGTCGTAAGTTAAAGCGAATCATTGGCCGTAAAAGAAAGTTTTTTGGACTCAAGTTGGTCGCCGCCGAGAGAAATTCACATGCGAAATGGCGGATTTCTCATGTATTTTTATAACTTTATAATTTCTCCTTTTCCACCTTTATCATTCACTTAATGTGTGAAGATTCTTGAAAATAAATACAGATATATCTGTAGACGTGTTTTTAGCTGATAAGAAGCAGATTTATTCCCCAATGATTCGCGTTAACTTACGACAGAAGTTAAAACCACAAACTTTTTCCAAGTACACATGAAAATTTAAAAACAGACTAGAAAAGGTAAAAACAGCTATTATACCAATGGATTGCTTCGCATCACCAGTCAAACTCTTATGGTTGTCAAAGAATATCAAGTTAGCTTGCTCACCACGGGCTTGTTGCTATGGGGAAAATTGGCACGTGACCAATTCCTGCAAATGGCCTATTGGTGGCTCTAAATTGACCGTAGGTGTGAATGTGAGTGTGAATGGTTGTTTGTCTCTGTGTGTCAGCCCTGTGATGATCTGGTGACTAGTCCAGGGTGTACCCTGCCTCTCACCTGGGATAGACTCCAGCTTCCCCGCAACCCTCCACAGGATAAGCAGTTATGGATAATGGATGGACTTGAACAAAACGAACAATGACCCTCACTGTGTCCTGCACACACTCGTTCTTGTTAGTGATCTACAAACTCGAACATCTCCTCATTTCTGTGGTCTTTATTTCTCAGTGTACCCTGAATGCTAGTTATGTCAGTAACTCTTCGATGGGCACCAGGATTCCATCTGCGCCTCCAGAGACCTTTCCAACAAATCATCTTTCAGACCAAACATAGATGACTCATATACGGTATGACTTGCAACCACGTGATCAAAATGTGCTATGTCATGAGCGTCCGCCATGATGGTGGATATACAAAGCAACTAGGATGGCAGCCGCTGAAAATGTGTCTGTAAACAATGCTGAATTTTCTCAGTATTACCACGATTTGAACGATCGGGCGAAGATTCAATACAAAGAGAAGATAGATATGTGTGGTTTTGACCCATATTATTTAAAAAAGTCAGACTTTTCTGAAGATAAGACGTTTCTACTGACCATCAAGTACCCACATATCACGTTCTATCTGGTTTGGCTGCCTTAGATTGGATTGTTTCTATCGTATAATTTTGCTGGCGCTCCTAGAAGCGAAATGGTAATACACGTGTTAAAATTATAACAACGACCGAGTGAACCACGACAAGAGAGAACGCTCAATTTATCGCAAAATTCTAGCAACACAAAATAAAATTCTACCATGATATTATCAAGAAAGCTTTCGAATCTCACCTGAGATAAAATGATTACTGCAAACATGAGCTGTTTTGGTTTTAGCCTCTGTTATGGGCCTTTTCCACTACCCTTTTTCAGCTCACTTCAGCCCGACACGGCTCGCGTTTCGACTACCTCAGAGCAGCACGACTGAGCTCACTTAAGCCCTACTCAGCACCCAAAACTCGCACGGTTTTGGATTGGGGATGAAGTGAGCCCAACCGAGCCGAGTGGGGCTAGGGGCGTGAGGAGACACTCCCCTGTGCACTGATTGGTGAGGAGGAGTGTCCTCACATGCCCACACATGCCCCGCGAGCACGCCGGGATCTGTAAACACTGTAAACCTGGAAGAAGAAGAATTACGACAAAGAAGAACACTAACGACTCCATGTCCTCCATGTTTATTGTTTACTATCCGGGTTGTGAGACTACCGCTTAAAAGGTCACTGATGTCACTGTTTGCGCCGCCTAATGACATCACGTGACGTCCACCCACTTTCGCTAACTCCACCCAATGTGTCCACCCACTTCCAGCCAGCACGGTTCAGCGCGGTTGTAGTCGAAATGCAACCCCAACAGCCCCACTCAGCTCGACTCAGCCCAACTCAGCACCGCACGGCTCAGCCCAACTCAGCCGCGTTGGTAGTGGAAAAGCCCCACTAGATCAGCCCTGCCGATGTTGTTCAGCCGTGCTCATCTCCTCTCCATACTAAGCCTCAGAGTTTCCTCGCCCTCTTTCCGAATCACAGACGGAGTCCTAAAAAATTGGAATGTGCCACAGTCATGAGTACTGTTGTGATGACAACCATATACAGCACAAAGATATGGTGTTGCTAAAAGAATGCTTAAAGCAGTGGAAAAACAAAGAGAGTTGCGCACGCGTGACTATGTTTTGTATGGAATGTTGCTTGAGCCCACATTTGTATTTCCACCAACATGGCAGACATCCAGGTTTCCATTTGCTTTGACGCTACTTGCAAGTGAAGGATTGAGAAGAACGTCCTACTGAGGACCTTCAACCTTCATGTTTGCATTCACACCACCAGTAAAACTCTAAAGTGACATAAACCAGCTTGTTAGCATGACGTTAGCAGGAAATGCTCGCAAAGTTTTTATATTTTGCTTAAACACATCAGAATCATGCTGTATTTCCTCCATCACATAAACGCTCAATAAATCTGGACTTCACTGTTGGTGAACGATAATGTTTTAGCATTAATATTCGAGATGTTGTTTACACCCCAGTTGCCGGTGCTACATTGGCTTGTTTTCAACCAATCAGTGTACCCTTACATCACTCATGGTTCTTCTTGTGCTGTTTGAGAACTGACCCTGATGTAGGAGCTAAAAAAGTCCCTCAAAATGGTGTTCTAAGAAATATGATCGTTCTCAGTTCCTGCACAAAAAAGAGGGAACTTCCTCCAACAGTTCTATGAAAAAGTTCCTCTGATCCAAAAGCCCCCATAGTGACTCGAGGAACTCCAGCGGGTTACCTGAGCTTCATGGAACTGCACTTACATCAGAACCATCTGGATAACGAAGACCAACAATGTCATGAAGAACTGGATTCACTGTAAAGTCCAGAAAGGTGTCCAGAGATGAACGTCTGCACTCGGAACACTGAGAAGGTTGACGTAAACCTTGTAGAACCTTGAGGAAGTTCATGGTCCAGGTAGCATTAGATTGTAGCGCAAGCTAACTTAGTTAACTCGACTCACCGAGTACAACAACCTTGGATTGTTTTTATAGAATATAAATACTGGCTTTGTTTTTTTTTTTTTTAACTTGACCCATTTTTTTCCTCAGAAGTCACTGTTTTGTGTAAAACTTGACTGTTTGTAAACTCTCTAATTTTACGTTAACTTTTTCAAAGGTGACGTACAGATTTCCAGACGTATTTAACTTTTTATCAAAAAGTTGACTGTCTTTAAATAAAGTCAGCTTCTTTTTTAAAGTTGCCATTTTTCAAACTTTATACAGATTTACAGATTTATGATGATGATGATGATGATGATGATGATAGTTTATTTCAAACATAAAAAAAGAATAAATAAGCAGACAACAAGAAAAACAAAACAGCATTTGCAACAAAAACACGTAAAAAGCCACTAAATTAGAAAATAAACCTTAAATAATATAGGTAATAATAATATATCAAAATCAAAACAAAAGAAAACAAGACTAAAATACAAACAAGGACGCACTAAGCAGTTTTGAGTTTACATGTCCGAAAAAGAGTGCTTATTTAATCCCACCCCTCTACTTTAGTCAATATAAATTGATTATCGAGCTTCCTTATATATATATATATATATACATACATACTGTACATACACTGTATATTACTTATTACTTCAACTATTCAGATATCAATTCTCTATGACTATATCATATAATTAATTAATTATATGTGTATATCCATCTGTCTACACACAAGTTTACTACAAATACCACACTCACAATGGAGAACAAAATAAAAACAAAACAAATAGATGAAGTCTCAAAAAAGAAAATTTACACAATAAACAGCCAGTCATGATTAATCCCCTTCATCCTTATACCTTGTGAAAATCAAATTTTTGTACATCTTTTTAAACCGCTTCATGTCTGGACATCCCTTGAGCTCCTCATTTAAACTGTTCCACCGCTTCACCCCACAAACAGAAAGACACAAACTTTTCTTGGTTGTGCGCACCCTATAATTTTTAAATTTAAATAAACCCCTTAAATTATAACTCCCATCTCTTTCAGTGAACAGTTTTTGAATATTATGTGGTAGTTGATTATTGTTTGCTTTGAATAAGATTTGTGCCGTTTGATAGTCCACCAGATCTGCAAATTTCAGTATTTCTGACTGTAAGAATAATGTATTTGTACGATCCCGATAACCAGCCTTGTGTATAATCCTTATTGCTCTTTTTTGGAGAATGAATAATGAATGTATTGTATTTTTGTAATTATTGCCCCATACCTCTGCACAGTAACTTAAATAAGGTGAAACCAGGGAACGGTAAATAATCCAGAGTGAATTGTTATCTAGAAACTGTTTGACTTTGTTTAATATTGCAATACTTCTTGATACTTTGGATTGTATGTTTTTTATATGCGGTTTCCAGCTGAGTTTTTCATCAATAGTTGTTCCAAGAAATTTGATTTCCTTAACTCTTTCTATAATAACCCCATCTATTTGAATATTTATTTGTGTGTTTGTTTTGTTGTTACCAAATAATATTACTTTGGATTTGTTCAAGTTTAATGATAATTTGTTACTGTTGAACCATGTTATTAATTTACTTATTTCTGTTGTGATCTCCTGCAATAGTTCCATTAAATTACCACCAGAAAAGAGGATATTTGTATCGTCAGCAAACAAGACAAGCTTCGTTACTTTAGATACACTACATATGCCGTTGATATATAGTATAAAAAACTTTGGTCCTAACACTGACCCCTGGGGAACACCACAAGTTATGTCCAAACATGAGGAAGAGCAATCTCCCAGCTTCACAAACTGTCTCCTGTTATTTAAATAGCTTTTAACCCAGTTTAAAACTACTGTATACCCCTGATGCCACATCGTTCCAGTTTTTTTATTAATATGTCATGATTTATTGTATCAAATGCTTTCTTTAAATCAATGAATATTCCAACTGCATGTTTTTTTTCTGCTCTATGGAATTGGTGATTTATTCAACTAATTCTATTAAAGCCAGTGATGTTGATCTATGTGCTCTAAATCCATATTAACTGTCACTAAGTAGTTTATGTTTGTCAATAAATTTATCCAATCGGTTATTGAAAAGTTTTTCGAGAATTTTGGAGAATTGCGGAAGTAGTGAGACAGGTCTGTAATTTGTGAAGTGGTGTTTGCTCCCAGTTTTGTACAGAGGAATGACTTTTGCTGTTTTCATTCTGTTTGGAAATGTACCAGTTAGAAATGACAAATTACATATATATATATATATATATATATATATATATATATATATATATATATATATATATATATATATATATGTGAATGGTTTGGATATTCTATCAATAACATTTTTCAATATCATCATGTCAATGTCATCACAGTCAGTAGATTTTTTGTTCATATATTTCCCAACAATATCAACAATTTCTTTTTCTTCCACTGCTGTAAGGAACATTGAAAGAATTATTATCTATCAAATGGCCCAGATTTTCAGCAGATGTTCCTGGATCCGGGATTTGTTCTGCTAAGATTGGTCCTACGTTTACAAAGTAATGGTTGAAACTATTAACTACCACATCCATATTATATTCGTCTTTGTCATTATGAAGAAAGTACCTTGGATAATTTGTATATCTTGACCCATTTTTTATAATACTGTTCAAAGTGCTCCAAATTACTTTGATATTATTTCTGTTATCGTTTAATAATTTCTTATAATATTCTTTCTTAGCAGCCCTTATAATATTAGTTAATTTATTTTTATATTTTTTAAATCGATCCTCAGCCTCATTAGTTTTCTGCTTTATGAACTCTTTATACAAAGTATTTTTCTTTTTACAGGCATTTTGTAAACCCCTTGTAATCCATGGACATACTGTATGTTTGACTTTTCTACTGTATTGAACAATTGGGCAATTTTTATATAATGATATAAATATCCTCAAGAATTATTCATATGCTTTATTTATGTCTTTTAGTCGGTATATTTCATCCCAATTTTATGCCAGCAAGTCATTTCTAAAAGTGTTAATTGATTCCTCTGATCTAAGTCGTCTGAAAAGCTTTGTGTTTTCTGGTTTATTATTGCCAAATTTTGTTTCATAAACTGAGAAAACTGGTAAATGATCACTGATATCATTTATCAATAGTCCACTTACTAAATTGTCATTAAAACTGTTCGTGAATATATTGTCTATGAGGGTGGCTCCGTGTGAGGTGATTCTGCTGGGTCTAGTAATTTTCGGGAAAAAGGCCATACTGTACATTGTGTTGATAAAATTGTCTGTCATTTTGTGTTTATTTGGATTGAGCAGGTCAATATTGAAGTCTCTGCATATGAAGACTGTTTTGTGACTCACTTTTGAAAACAGTTATTGAAGACCTCAATACTAGAGTCTGGAGCTCTATATATACAACTAATAATTACATTTTTATGTTTCTCTCTGCAAATTTCAACTGTTATGCATTCCAGTGTGCTGTCAATTACTGTTGATATACTTTCCATCACATTGAATTTCAAGCCCCTATCCACAAATATGGCCACTCCCCCTCCACTCGTTTTGTCTATTTATGTAGTTGAATTCATAGCCCTCCAGCTCAAAGTCCGCGCCTTTGACGTTATGTATCCAAGTTTAAGATGATGCTGAACGGATGCGAAAACTGTTGTAGATATTCCTTGATGAGATTGAAGTTTGCATACATGCTTCTGCTATTGAAGTGGATAACTGAGAGTTTGCCATCTGCTTTAATGCTCCGATTGAACTGTTCATCAGTGTAATAAGAGCAGTTGTTGTTAATGGCAGAGAAGAAATTATTATCCGGGTCTATGTCATATTCCAAATCCTGTGATTTGTAATCAGTGTACTCAAACGATTTTAGTTCCAGTAAATCCTGTTTTGTAATCCTCTGAGATGTGTGGTCCCGCTCATGATGGCCACTGATACTTTTCCAAGTCCACGATGTTTTTCACAACCAATATTTTGGCCTCCTCAGGTGTACTGTTTAGTTTAATAAACACTTTACGGTTTGTAGTCCAAGTGTTCTGAATTTTCCTCTGTTTCTTTAAAATGCATGCACTCCTGGCTATACCCGCATTGTGTTTGGTCAGATGCTCATTTATGTAGACGCTGGATCCCTTCAGTTTGTACCCCTGCTTTAATAGTGCGGTCTTATGTTTCCTGTTGACAAACCTCATGATGATGGTCTGCTTGTCGCTGGTGTTCCTCCTTGGTAGCGGGTGGCAAGCCTCGATATTATCGCAGTCCAGGTGAATTCCCTCGGACTGCAGGAAAGCAGATACCTGTTGCTCTGTTGCTTTATTTACAGATTTACTGTTTTATCTAAAATATAACTGTTTTATTTAAAAGTTGACTTTTTCAAAGTTGACTTACAGATTTACAGATTCATTAAGATGTAAACGTTATAAATAAGAGCTAATTTACTCACCTGGACTCACTGAGTACAACATCCTTGAATTCTTTGTTGTTGTTGTTGTTGTTGTTGTGTTTAAATTGACTCATTTTTTTCTCTCCGAATTGACTGTTTTCTTTAACATTTGACTGTTTTAAAAGTTGGATTCTTATTTTAAGTTACAACCCCGATTCCAAAAAAGTTGGGACAAAGTACAAATTGTAAATAAAAACGGAATGCAATGATGTGGAAGTTTCAAGATTCCATATTTTATTCAGAATAGAACATAGATGACATATCAAATGTTTAAACTGAGGAAATGTATCATTTAAAGAGAAAAATTAGGTGATTTTAAATTTCATGACAACAACACATCTCAAAAAAGTTGGCACAAGGCCATATTTACCACTGTGAGACATCCCCTTTTCTCTTTACAACAGTCTGTAAACGTCTGGGGACTGAGGAGACAAGTTGCTCAAGTTTAGGGATAGGAATGTTAACCCATTCTTGTCTAATGTAGGATTCTAGTTGCTCAACTGTCTTAGGTCTTTTTTGTCGTATCTTCCATTTTATGATGCGCCAAATGTTTTCTATGGGTGAAAGATCTGGACTGCAGGCTGGCCAGTTCAGTACCCGGACCCTTCTTCTACGCAGCCATGATGCTGTAATTGATGCAGTATGTGGTTTGGCATTGTCATGTTGGAAAATGCAAGGTCTTCCCTGAAAGAGACGTCGTCTGGATGGGAGCATATGTTGCTCTAGAACCTGGATATACCTTTCAGCATTGATGGTGTCTTTCCAGATGTGTAAGCTGCCCATGCCACACGCACTAATGCAACCCCATACCATCAGAGATGCAGGCTTCTGAACTGAGCGCTGAGAACAACTTGGGTCGTCCTTCTCCTCTTTAGTCCGAATGACACGGCGTCCCTGATTTCCATAAAGAACTTCAAATTTTGATTCGTCTGACCACAGAACAGTTTTCCACTTTGCCACAGTCCATTTTAAATGAGCCTTGGCCCAGAGAAGACGTCTGCGCTTCTGGATCATGTTTAGATACGGCTTCTTCTTTGAACTATAGAGTTTTAGCTGGCAACGGCGGATGGCACGGTGAATTGTGTTCACAGATAATGTTCTCTGGAAATATTCCTGAGCCCATTTTGTGATTTCCAATACAGAAGCATGCCTGTATGTGATGCAGTGCCGTCTAAGGGCCCGAAGATCACGGGCACCCAGTATGGTTTTCCGGCCTTGACCCTTACGCACAGAGATTCTTCCAGATTCTCTGAATCTTTTGATGATATTATGCACTGTAGATGATGATATGTTCAAACTCTTTGCAATTTTACACTGTCGAACTCCTTTCTGATATTGCTCCACTATTTGTTGGCGCAGAATTAGGGGGATTGGTGATCCTCTTCCCATCTTTACTTCTGAGAGCCGCTGCCACTCCAAGATGCTCTTTTTTTACCCAGTCATGTTAATGACCTATTGCCAATTGACCTAATGAGTTGCAATTTGGTCCTCCAGCTGTTCCTTTTTTGTACCTTTAACTTTTCCAGCCTCTTATTGCCCCTGTCCCAACTTTTTTGAGATGTGTTGCTGTCATGAAATTTCAAATGAGCTAATATTTGGCATGAAATTTCAAAATGTCTCACTTTCGACATTTGATATGTTGTCTATGTTCTATTGTGAAGACAATATCAGTTTTTGAGATTTGTAAATTATTGTATTCCGTTTTTATTTACAATTTGTACTTTGTCCCAACTTTTTTGGAATCGGGGTTGTAATTTTTTTTTAAGTTCATTCACAGATTGACAGATTTATTTACTTTTTAATCTAAAAGTTGACTGTGAATAAAGCTGGTTTCTTCTGAAAATTGACTTCTTTTTTTTAAAGTTGAAAATTTTTCAAACTTTATGCACATTTATTCCCAGATTTACTGTTTTATCTAAAATGCAACCCCCCTTTTTTGGAAATATTGACTTTTTTCAAAGTTGACTTACAGATTTACAGATTTCTTCGCATATTTACACTTTTATCCAAAACATGACTGTTTTATCTAAAATTTGACTCTTTTTAAATAAAGTTGGCTTCTTTTTCGAAGTTGAGTTTTTTCAAAGTTAATATAGATTTACAATTTGCTTCCAGATTTACTGTTTTATCTAAATGTTAGCTGTTTATCTAAAATCTGTTTTTTAAAGTTTACTTCTTATTTTAATTTGATTTTTTTGTTGTTTCAAAGTCGACAAAGATTTACAGACTTTTTTTTACATATTTACTCTTTTATCTAAAAGTTGAATTTTTTTAAGTTTATACAGATTTACAGATTCACTGTTTTATCTAAAATTTGACTGTTTTATTTAAAAGACGACTGTATTTAAATAAAGTTGACTTCTTATTTTAATTTGATTTTTTTTTGTTTCAAAGTTGACTAATAGATTTACAGACTTTTTTAAACATATTTACTCTTTTATCTAAAAGTTGAATTTTTTTTTAAGTTTATACAGATTTACAGATTCACTGTTTTATCTAAAATTTGACTGTTTTAATTTAAAGGGCTCCTGACAGCAAAAAATATGTTAAATTGTTAATTTCAGCCATATTGAGTTGAATAAAATGACATATTTACTTCACACATTGCGTGACAGAATAGTAACAAGCATCGTTTTGAATGGCCCGCCACGCAGATAAATCGATATCATGGCGAGTCAACCCACGGCCGAGGAAGAAGGCGGATATGACGTCACATGCAGAACCACTGACAGACATTTTCTCAACTTCTCGTTGTTCACCCGTGCTTTGCAAGTGAATATTTTTGTATCGGAGTCGTTTATTTTGGTGAATATGCCTGCTCGTTGTGTGGCTGGATTTTGCTCAAACACCAGGGAAGCCGGGTATAGTCTGTATACCTTTCCCAAGGATCCCATCAGACGTGAAGAGTGGGCAAAACAAGTGCACCGGACACGGGACATGTGGACTCCCAATGACAGGTGGGCCTCTGTTTGACAGACATGTGACACTTGTTTGATTAGTTGTTGATTGATGATTTTTCGGTGTAGATCACCATCTTGTAATGAGATATTTACTAATAAATAATAGCAATAGGTGAATTTGTTCATGATTCAAAGTTCTGCCACAGTTCCGCTGCAATACCATGTTGGCTGGACCTTATAGGCCTAACATGCAATTGAATTTCATCAGTTCATAGAAGTTTTTATTCTTATCAAATAAAAATGTGAGAAAACGGCCCAAATCTAAAAGACCATGAACTTTCAAGAGAACATATTTTTTTAAAAGGAAATCAATGTGGTAATATTGTCCACATGCCCCCCGCCCCCAGAGGACTAGATCTATTATTATTACATTACCATTCAGTGTTTTGGAGCCTCCCAATGTCAGCTGGGATCACGACGTCCTCTGCATTGGGCCCGTCGTCGTCTGTGTCCGAGTCGGAAATCTCGCCTTCTGCAGGCAAATCGTCCAGATACGGCTCAAAACGATAAGGCAAAATGCCACCCACTGCTTCGTCTTCATGTACTCCGACATGTCCAGTGTCAACCTCAAAAAGGGCCTCAGTTTCTGAAGACTGATCAGAAAATCGCTCTGTTTCATTGGCCGTAGCTGCCTTGAAGGCCGAGCAGTCGTTCTGCATGTGACGTCACGGCAAATATGGCAGCCACTGACAGCGGCTTAGCGCTTTGGCCAGATTGACGCAACTTCGCACAAAGACAAATCTACTGATTTTGTTCTGTTGGTGGTTAGTTCTATCATGAAAGTGATCAATGGTGTTTGTAGTTTTATTACAGAAACCTATTTTAGAGCATAATTTTGCTGTCAGGAGCCCTTTAAAAGATGACTGTGTTTAAATAAAGTTGGCTTCTTTCTTTAAGTTGTCTTTCCCCCCCAAAGTTTATATTTAATCAAAGAAATCTGGCTTCTTTTTTCAAGTTGACTTCTTTATTTACA
The DNA here is from genome assembly GCF_027579695.1 of Neoarius graeffei. Classification (NCBI taxonomy): domain Eukaryota; kingdom Metazoa; phylum Chordata; class Actinopteri; order Siluriformes; family Ariidae; genus Neoarius; species Neoarius graeffei. The sequence goes on from NC_083584.1 coordinate 59,496,642, forward strand.
GATTTACAGTTTTATTTTAAAAGGCAACTTTTTTTAAATAAATGTGGCTTTTATAAAGTTGACTCTGTGTGTGTGTGTGTCACACCACATCTCATCTCATTATCTCTAGCCGCTTTATCCTTCTACAGGGTCGCAGGCAAGCTGGAGCCTATCCCAGCTGACTACGGGCGAAAGGCGGGGTACACCCTGGACAAGTCGCCAGGTCATCACAGGGCTGACACATAGACACAGACAACCATTCACACTCACATTCACACCTACGCTCAATTTAGAGTCACCAGTTAACCTAACCTGCATGTCTTTGGACTGTGGGGGAAACCGGAGCACCCGGAGGAAACCCACGCGGACACGGGGAGAACATGCAAACTCCGCACAGAAAGGCCCTCGCCGGCCCCGGGGCTTGAACCCAGGACCTTCTTGCTGTGAGGCGACAGCGCTAACCACTACACCACCGTGCCGCCCTGTCTCTGTGTGTGTGTGTGTGTGTGTGTAATTTTTTTTTCTTTGTTGATTTGATGAAGGGCTGCCCAGTCTCGTGAGCGTTTTAACAGTGGTTGGTTTTTTTCTTTTCTTTTTTTTTGTTGCAGTTCTCAATTTTATTGTCTTTCTTATCACTACCTCAATGTCATGGAGTCATGTGAGGCTTTACTTCACACTGTTTCATCCAGTTAATGTTGAGAAAAAAATGACAACGAAAAAAAATTAAAAATTGTGATGTTGGTGTGATGTCAAGCAGCCTAGAAATCTGTGTTATAAAATCAGAGAGAGAGAGAGAGAGAGAGAGAGAGAGATGTAAATGTTCCCCCTGACACTGAAAACTGTATATTTTCTGTTATTATGCTGTAATAGTGTCCTGTGTGAATGGGAGCAAAACAGCAAAGTCAAAACATGAATCTTCCCCCGTCGACTGAGTAACAGCTACGGAAATCTTTAGTTACGACTCCAGAGGGAATCGGAACCGCATGTGAGAGAGAGAGAGAAAGAGAGAGAGAGGAAGTTTATTTTTGGACTGATATTATACACATACATCTGTGCGCCTTTGTGTGTGAGGCTTTCAGGTTGGTGGGCTGGTTTCCACGGTGACTGCCAGGCGTGTACTGCCCCAAGCTTGTGCCTCTTTTTCACTCACACACACACACACACACACACACACACACACACACACACACACACACACACACGCCCCTGCTTGGAGTGCAGCCCCACCAGGTCTCAACATTCCACTTTGGTTACCATGACAACCTCCATACCAACAGCCCAGTGGCTCTTTAACCCTTCAGTGACCTCTCAGCAGAAATACTTCCTCCACCTCACTTACACTCTCTCTCTTACACACACACACACACAGGGACATGTGAATGTGCACGTATGCACGAACACAAACACTTAAACACTTGTGTTGGGCCCCTTCATCGTCTCGGTCTGATCAGTCCGCGAGGTTTTAGAGCAGAGAGACAACCATGTCTCAGAAATGTATAGCAGACTGTGAGAACCATTGAAGTGGTCAAATATTTTATTTTTTTGACATTTTCTACACAGTATAAAGTTCTGCAAACTTTCTCCGACTGAAAGATGTTTCTCATTCGCATGAAGTAAAGTTCAAAGTCTCGTTACTTCCAAAAGAGAACATTTGAGACAATCGGCTTTCAAGATTCCACTGAAAGATGCCACGCCTGCCACACCTACCACCCCCCCCCACACACACATATATGTTCATCATCCACTTCAATTCAGAACACCTGTACACCTGTTCATTTATGCACTTATCCAATTAGCCAGTCATGTGACAAACAAAATCATACAGATACAAATCAAGAGCTTCAGTTAATATTCACAGCCTTGACATGGGTGTTGGTTTGAGCCAGATGGACTGATCTGAGTATTTCGGAAACTGCTGATCTCCTGGGATTTTCACACACAACAGTCTGTCGAGTTTACACAGAATGGTGCGAAAAACAAAAAACATCCTGTGTGTGAAGGGTCTGCAGGCTGAAACGCCTCACTGATGAGAGATCAGAGGAGAATGAGCAGGCTGGTCTGAGCTACAGGAACTCAAATAATCACTCTTTACAAACATGGTGAGCAGAAAAGCATTTCAGAATGCACAACATATCAAACCTTGAGGTGGATGAACTGCAGCAGCAGCAGAAGATCACATCAGGTTCCTCTCCTGTCAGCCAGGAACAGGATCTGAAACCATCGTGGACTCGTTAAAACTGGACAGATGAAGATTAGAAAAAGATTAGGTGATCAGTGTGGGAAATGAGAAATTTTAAGCAGACTGTCACAGGACAGACAAGTCTGAAGAAATGTTGTCTGTCCATCCAAATTTCAGTCTGTCTGAATGACGGGCCAAAGCCCTGGAACAATGCAGCTGGGGAAGCTGAAGGGCTTTCGATGCCTGTAGATGCTTCTCAGCTACTTCCAGGCACATTTTTGTGATCTTCACCGGTCAAATTACACTTGACATTAGTTGCTGATTACACGGCAAACTGAATATAATTTACAAGAAAATGTCAGAAGATTCAAGAAAAACATGCTTCAAGTTCTACCCAAGAAAACAGTCGCACACACGGGTCAGTTCCATGTCTAGAAAAAATTACGAGATGCCAAGGATGGTCCAGTTGGTTACAACTTACTGGTACTCATACTCTATATAGGTACTATATTTAGGCACTGCCTAAAAGCGGAGCTCCCATCTATTTCTTTTTTTTATATCATAGCCAGTCTCTTTTGTTTTATTTCTTTACTGGCTAGCACTGGCCACTAGGCGGTGTGTATGACTGGTAATTACTAACACTGGCCACTAGGCGGTGTATGACTGGTAATTACTAACACTGGCCACTAGGCGGTGTGTCTCATCTCATCTCTCATCTCATGATCTGTAGCCGCTTTATCCTGTTCTACAGGGTCGCAGGCAAGCTGGAGCCTATCCCAGCTGACTACGGGCGAAAGGCGGGGTACACCCTGGACAAGTCACCAGGTCATCACAGGGCTGACACATAGACACAGACAACCATTCACACTCACATTCACACCTACGGTCAATTTAGAGTCACCAGTTAACCTAACCTGCATGTCTTTGGACTGTGGGGGAAACCGGAGCACCCGGAGGAAACCCACGCGGACACGGGGAGAACATGCAAACTCTGCACAGAAAGGCCCTCGCCGGCCACGGGGCTCGAACCCGGACCTTCTTGCTGTGAGGCGACAGCGCTAACCACTACACCACCGTGCCGCCCTAGGCGGTGTGTATGACTGGTAATTACTAACACTGGCCACTAGGCGGTGTGTATGGCTGGCAATTACTAACACTGGCCACTAGGCGGTGTGTATGACTGGTAATTACTAACACTGGCCACTAGGCGGTGTGTATGACTGGCAATTACTAACACTGGCCACTAGGCGGTGTGTATGAGTGGTGGTACAAGTACACGGACACGGACAAACCACAAAAAATTGACTCGATGGGTTTACCATTTTTTCTTACGTATGGTGCTCCGCTGGGAGCTCCGCTATAACACTCACGAAACATTATGTCAACAATGACTAAACTATGTTTATAATAAATCTATAAGAAATTTCGTAATCAACAACACAACTATTCTGACATAATAGAGTTAAAATTTTGAGTTCAGGATTCCAAGTAACTTTGTAACAAAATGACTTTTAAAACGACTCAAAACTCGACACGGGAATATCATTTGGCATTCAGACTCAAATCTGCGGGACTAGAATTTAGAAAATAAAAGCTATTAAAATATAAATCTACATCCTACAAAGCATATGACTGACTGTCATTCTTATTATGAATAATAATAATAATAATAATAATAATAATAATAATAATTGATTGGCAGTTTGGCACTTAACATCATACTGTACTGTAAAGTTTCATGTAAACTGAACTCTTAATCAACTGACTGGGTCAGTCAGATACTGTCAACCCTAAACACTAGTTCAAATGCATCATGCAATAAAAACAACAGTGAATACTGAGTGTATTATTATTATTGTCTTATTTAGTGTGCTACTTGAGGAGAGGGAGGGGCCTGTAAATTTGGGTGGGGCTAGGACCTTCAGTGGCCAAGTTATGAATTTTTAAATCCCCACACACGCAAGTAGCTGGAGCTAGGGCTCGTGCTAAAGATTTCTGCGATCTGCGTTCGCTGCTGACATCAGATCAGACCAAGCATGGGCTCCTTTGAAAGGGCTCGGGGAGAGTGAGATGCATGTAAATTTTGGCGGAGTTAGGACCATTGGGGGCAGAGTCATGAATTTTTAAAAGCTAGCTCGAGCCAGGGCTGATATTAAAGATTTCAGCAAGCAGTGCTCGCATGGGGGTTTTGGGGGCAAATGACAGGCCGAGGCAGGGTCGTAGCCGACTGTGCCTGTGCTGGTTCAAAAGGGCTCAGGGAATGGGAGGTGCCTATAAATTTTGGCAGGGCTAGGACCATCGGTGGCTGAGTTATGAATTTTTAAATCCCTGCACATGCGAGCGTCGGGAGCCAGTGCTTGTGCTAAAGCTTTCTGTGATTTGTGCTTGTTCCTGACATCGGATTGGGCCAAGCATGGCTCGTTCAAAAGTTCTCGGGCAGAGGGATGTGACTGTAAATTTTGGCAGGGCTAGGACAATCGCTGGCCTAGTTATGAATTTTAAAGTCGAGCTCGAGCCGGGGCCCATATTAAAGATTTCAGCAAGCAGTGCTCGCATGGGAGATTCAGGGGCAAATGACAGGCCAAGGCGGGGTCGTAGCTGACCGTGCCTGTGCTAGTTCAAAAGGGCTCGGGGAAAGGGAGGTGCCTATAAATTTAGGCAGGGCTAGGACCATCGGTGGCTGAGTTATGAATTTTTAAATCCCTGCACATGCGAGCGGCTGGAGCCAGTGCTTGTGCTAAAGCTTTCTGTGATCTGCGCTCGCTCCTGACATCAGATCGGGCCGAGCCTGGGCTTGTTCAAAAGGGCTTGGGCAGAGGGATGTGACTGTAAATTTTGGCAGGGCTAGGACAATTGTTGGCAGAGTTAGGAATTTTTAAAAGCTAGTTCGAGCCAGGACTTATATTAAAGTTTTCGGCAAGCAGCTCTTGCACCGGGGATTCGGGAACGAATAATGGGCTGAGACGGGGTTGTAGCCAGCCGTGCCTGCACTGGTTCGAAAAGTGTTGATGAGAGGGATGTGCCTGTAAATTTCGGTGGGGCTCGGACCATCAGTGGCCAAGTTATGAATTTTTAAATTTGGGCCCACGGGGCCCGATTCACGACATAATGTATTTGCCCAGTGTAAGATTTGGAAGAAAATGAGAAGTAGATTAGACCCATATTTTTACAATTTTTTCATGGGCCATCCGGTTTGATGCTTGTGAAACACAGACGGACACATTCAAATTATTTTTTATTGGCCATCCAGTCCAATGCTTTCGAAACACAGACGGACAGATGCGAAAATTACCGGTCAATGCCCGCCGGTCCGGCCTTATTTCCCACACTAGGTGATTTTTTTTGATAGAACTCATTCTCATTATCTCTAGCCGCTTTATCCTGTTCTACAGGGTCGCAGGCAAGCTGGAGCCTATCCCAGCTGACTACAGGCGAAAGGCGGGGTACACCCTGGACAAGTCGCCAGGTCATCACAGGGCTGACACGTAGACACAGACAACCATTCACACTCACATTCACACCTACGCTCAATTTAGAGTCAAGGCCCGGTCCCACTGGCCGATGGACACAAAACGTATGCAAAAAGGACACAGCGGACGAGCAAAATTTCGGGGGTGGCTCTATCCGTTTTCATCCGCTCCAGAAATGGACAAAATTGGCGAAAATTTGCGAAAACAGAACGGAAAAGAACGGACGTGGGTAGTATATAGCGGGGATGTTAAACGCATGTTCATAGGAAGCCTAGCGGATGAAAGCGGATGGAAGTGGATGACAGCTCCGAAGGGGTTACCGGTGATAACTGAGAAGCGGACGCATAGCAGAAAGAGCGGATGCATAGCGGATGAAGGGGATGCATCACGTACACCTAACGGAAACAGAGGGGATGTTGCACGGATGTATATCGGATGCAGATCGTTCACTGCGCATGCAGGGGGTATGAATTGCGTCTGCTCCGCGGATATAAAGGGATGCAGCACGCACGCCGTCAGCATAAAGCGGAAAGACGTGCTGGCGGCTACATCGAGAGATCCAGATGATTTTCTCCCCCTTTTTATACAAAATATCGATTGTCCGCTAGGTGTCCTTCTACATACTCTAGACATACTCCAGACATCCTAAATATACGAGATACATCCCAGATATAAATGCTTTGTCCGTTTTGAATACTTTATATACGAGATGCATACGCTTACATCCTTTCTATTTCCGTGCTACTAACGATGACTAGACGTTTCATGTACCTTATCTTTCCTCCCTCTTTCCGTTTTCAGCTGCAGCGGATGTGAGTTGCGAGGATGCCCAGAGGATGCAGAGAGGATACAGCAGACGTTTAACGGATGATAACGGACATAGAACGTTTGTTGCTCGTATATGTCGCGGATTTACATCGTACACGGCGGAAAGTTCATCCGTTCTAAAAGTTTTGTGCAGCTCAAAACTTTTTGCGCGGATGAAATCACAGTGGACGGATGCTCGATGGATAGAGCGTATGAAGCACGTATGCAATGAGTACACAACGGATGCATAGCGTTTTCCAATGGATGGCAAAGATTTTTTTACGTTTTACATCCTCTTTGCATCCGTAAGTGCAGTGGGACCGGGCCTTCATCAGTTAACCTAACCTGCATGTCTTTGGACTGTGGGGGAAACCGGAGCACCCGGAGGAAACCCACGCGGACACGGGGAGAACATGCAAACTCTGCACAGAAAGGCCCTCGCCGGCCACGGGGCTCGAACCCGGACCTTTTTGCTGTGAGGCGACAGCGCTAACCACTACACCACCGTGCCGCCCTTTTTTTGATAGAACTGTTGTATAAAAGTTATATCACACTCGAGACTGTGCTGCTGTATGATCAAAAAGTCCCAGGACTGTTCCTGTCGTGAATGAACGGAGCACAGGAAGGTCATGTCATGCACATGCAGAAGGAGTGAGCAGTAACTCATGAGTCAGTATGCCACGTGGTGTTATGCTGTCAACATCAGGACCTCGTGTGATACACACGTTTTTTGTGACAACGTGCACATTTGCGATCAGCAACGGAGACCCTGGAAACACTTCAGCAAGCCTGTGGGAATGAGGCAAAGAGTCAGGTGAGGTGTTAAGAGTGGCATTTGTGCTTCACAAGGGGCAGAACATCATCCTCCACTGAGTTCCTGCCCCTGCTGAAGCGTGAATGTCATTCAAACCACCTTGGGCGGCTCGTTGCTTCAGTGTTCACAGTAGGAACAATCCTGGAACTTTTTGAACGCACCTTGTCTGTCTTGGTATGTATTAGTGTGTATTGATGTGTATAATGGTGTATATTACTTTGAAAACACACACACACCTGATGCTTTCTCACTGGAGTTCAGAATGTACATTCGGCTTGGATCAAAGAGTTCCCACTAGTCCACAACACACACACACATTCCACTGCATTCCCGTACACTAACTTGAAGTATTACATCTTGCACGTGTGTGTGTGTGTGTGTGTTCACAGGGAGTTGATATTAAACAGTGAGGTTTGCATGAAGGGTAGTCAAAGGGTAGTCATGTGACCTGAAGCAGGAGTTCCCAAACCCTTTTAAGAACGCAGAGCCGAACCACCAGCGACAACATCTATGACAGGCCTGCTGTGTGTATTTATTGTGCTCCTCACACCTCGCCCTGTTTCTTCTCAGAAACATTTATCAATGATCAACGTAGTTCTTTTATATAAAAGGAACCCAAAAAGTTTGCAACACTTTCTGTGAAGCTCATATTTATTATTTAGATTTAGATAAATAAGAGCCACTGAGCTGTTGGGATAGTTTTCACTGATCATTCTTTGTACCGTAGGTTGCTAACAATTCATTGTGTGCATGTGTAATCTGAGATATATTTTAAGTTCTGTGGTTCAGAAAGTGAAAAAAGTGTGATAAATATTTCCTTAAAGCTAGACGGCCTTTCGATTTCATAAAATCGGTGAAATTTAGTTCCCTCTGAAATGTGGTCATTGTGATATATGTTTATTTCTGTAATATCTCACAAAATTTCAGGCCATTCTGTTGCTGGGAAGTTATTTCATTTGAGAGGATTAAAGCAAATAATGTGCATGAAATCGCTCACCTCGTGCAGTCAAGCAGACAGAGGAAGTCCGTGCGTGTGCGTGTGCGCAGGTTTACCTTTGAGCGTGCACTGACAGTTCCATCATTCTGTCGCTAAACGAACAGCTGATCACACCGAGGTGCTCGCTGAGCGCCAATATTTATTAGTTTGGTCCTGCGTTTCCTTTCCTTCGTATAGAACATAACGTCTTTTCTTCTCGCTTTCTTTCCGTTACTGTAGTCGGTCTTTCACGTTTCATTCGCACACTCACGTCCTCCTTTTTTCTCTCCTGTTTCAAATTTGTATCCCACAATGCCTTGCGTGAACAAGGAAAGCCCACCACGTCATGCATGACGTAGTATCTTATATTGGGTCATGGTGAAGCAGGAAAAAATAGCGGAGAATTTCGGGCCACATGGAGATAAATTCATTAATTGTTCTGATTTTTAAAAAAAAACAAATAAAATTGGAAGTTTGTGATTCGAATTCAGTAGCTTTCGGTCCACTAAACAAAAATACTTGGGTGTCGGGGAAAATTCTTTTAATGACCTACACTTGAAAAATCAGAAAGGCAGTACAACTTTAATAAATTCTAATCTTATAATAATGTGAATATTATTACTTACGACATTCCAGATTAATTACAAAAAACATGTACATGATTCCAAGTCGAAAAGTTGTCATGTTGTTGCTTTTGTAGTTGTTTCCTATTGTTTTGTAATTGTTTTATTGTTGCCACTTGACGTTGTCAATTGTTTCTCATTGTTTTGTAATTGTGCATTTTAAAGTTGTTTCAAATTTTTATCCCCCACCCAAATGAAGTTTGGCGGAGGATATAGAAACGGGTTCCGTCCGTCTGTCCGGTCTCATTTTCGTTTCCGGGCCATACCTTTAAAACTACTGAAGATATCTTCATGAAACTTTGTATACATATCAAGCAATATATGAACTGGTGCCTTTTGTTATTTTGGATTTTTGAAAAAAAAAGTTTTTTTCAAATTTTTACGTAAAGAATAGATTTTGACTTAGTTTCTAAGAGCGATGTTCGTTTCCAGAGCATATATCCAAAACTATTCATGATACGGACTTGAAACTTGGTATACATGTTAACAAGGTGATGTAGATGTGCCTTTTCATACTAAGAAATTTAAATTTTTCATGTTTCCATGGAAACAATTTCAGACTTAGTCTCTGAGGTTAGTCTTAGGGGTAGGTTTTTGTTTCCAGAGCAGAACTTGAAAACTATGAGTAGTATGGTCTTGAAAGTTGGTATATGTGTTGATTAAGTAATGTATATGTGCTTTTTGATACTAAGAAATGTGAGAAATTTTAATTTTTAGCTCACCTGGACCAAAGGTCCGCTGGGTTTATGCCGTGGGCTGCTGAGGTCAGTGTAAAGAGGTCGGGTTGGTTTCCTGCAGCACAACTTGAAAAATGTGACAAATAATATCTTGAAACTTAGTATATAGTTGGTTTATAGGGCGGGGGATATAGATGACCCTGTCTTCTTGTTCAATTTGTTTTGTAATTGTCCCCCCGAGTTGTTTTGAAACTTGTTTTTTAAGTTGTTTCTCACTGTGACTAATGACTTCATAGATATTTTATGGTTGTTTTGTTGTTGCTTCATAAATGTTTCAAGTTGTTCTTTTTTTTAGTTGTTAGTCCTGTCGTCCATCTGCCTTAAGGTTTGATGTGTTGTGTGTTCGGACATGCTTTTCTGCTGACCACGGCTGTAAAGAGTGGCTCTTTGCGTTACCATAGACTTCTGGATCATTCTCCTCTGACTTCTCTCATCAGCAAGGCATTTCCACTACCGCTCACTGGATGTTTTTTGTTTTGCGCACCATTCTGATGTTTGATGTGGACATTAACTGAAGCTCTAGACCTGTAGCTGTATGAGTTTATGTCTTCTGCTGCTGCCACATGATTGGCTGATCGGATACATTAATGAATGAATGAATGAATGAATGAATGAATGAATGAATGAATGAGAAGGTCTATAAGTGTCCTTGTTTTGCTTATTGTGTTTCTGTGCATAAGCTTTCCAGACAGCTGAATCATTTAATTACAATGAAGGAAACACAAAAGACAATTTCCTTGTGCATTCTTTCCAGATGCCTTACAGCTGTTACAATGATCACAACGAGAACCTAAGTGTTATCTCCACTGCACAGCTGGATAAAAGTCAAAGAGTAGATTAAAAAAAAAGTGCAATTTTATCTCTAGGACTTTTGACGGTTTGATCACAGTCTGCTCTGAACTCGGAATTTTAACCGAAGTCAATTGTTGAGGAATTCAAACGTTTCTGTGCATACACACATTCACACTTCCACGTACATGTTGATTTCATGGACATGTTGTAGTCATGGTACCTAAATACACAGATACACACCAATCTGTAGACACAACAGAGCCTTTGAAGCTCTTGAAAAGCGTGTCCCAGCTGGAAACGCTCTGCTGCACATCTGCATAGCAGTAAACACAAACACACACACACACACATCGATGAATCTGCAGTTAGTATTCTGTCCATAACCAACCCTCAGATAAACATACACAAACACAGAACAATAACAGACCGTGGTGGTCAGTTCATGGCCCGTGTACACAGTATGTGTGAAGTTTAGACAATGTAATGCAGATGAATTTGACTTTTGTTTGCATTATTTTACCAGTTTTAATCATTCAGAGAATAGTTCAGCTACATATTTGCACTGGATAAACTGTTAATGCCTGTCATTCTATGAGATGTTTATATTAATATGAAACTAACATACACAGCCTTGCATGAGTACTCACCCCACTTGAACTTTTACATATTCTGTACGTTAGTATTATACTCAGGATATCAGGTGAAAATTCAAATTCAATCCAAATTGTTTGAAACGGCTCTCGTTGAATTCAGAATTGAATGCAGAACAACATACTTTTTACAGAATTAAAATATGTTTATCTGTTCTTGAGATATTACAAATCAAAGATTGAAGAAACGGCTTAATTTTTTGAAAACTGCCGTAATATTCTGTCTGAGGATCACATGGTCCAAAATGGGTCTCAGTAACCAATGAGATCTTTTTTTTTCGTAATAACTTTTTTATTTTTCAAGATATTTACATGGAAATTGGCAGGAACATAGATGGCTATATACTGAATACAAAGTTTAAAAATGAGTAAAAACCAATTATGCAAATTTGTATTTAATTAGGATTAATTAGGCTAATTTGGTAAACCGGTTAAATCGGTACACTCTCTTCTTCAAAGTGTCACCAAATGGCTTTATTTGTGCAATATAAAGCTGATCTTAACTCTCATTTATGCATCACAGAGAAGGAGAAATCAATGTTAATTATAAAATCTGCTTAAATAAGCACTGAATGTCTCACATCTACCATTCTCTATCAAAATAAAAAAGTCATAAAAGATTCTTTCTAATCTCCTCTTTGTGCTCTGTAGGCCTTTGTATTTCTCAAAAGTAGAGCCTACTAGTGTTTATATGAAAGAATATAAATGATTATTTCGATTAATATTCACAGCTTTCAAGGCAAACCTTGAAAAAACTGTTTGATCCACATCCAATAAACAATTCACATTAACTGAACTGAAATTGACACTTGCGTTTCAACCGTCCGTTTTTTTTAAATATCATTCCGACCACTAAGATCTCAATATTTTTCATCAAAACAACTACATTTATATCCTAAAATAGTTATTTATTTACAGGAATCAGTTTGACCTGAAAAAATAAGTAGGTAAAGCTCTGAAAACTCACTTCAAAGTCTCCCGTGAAGCGTAACTTCAAACCTAGCAGACGGAAAATTTTGCTTCTGATCCTTCATCAGAAACCGTGAGAGCGAGAGAACATCCCTATAAAAGTTATCTGACTGATATTCACGAGTAATCCAGTCGGAAACTGATCAGAAGAGAGAGAGAGAGAGAGAGAGAGAGAGAGAGAGCCTGACCGCTTTTCCGTGACTCAAAAAGAAAAGCACCGGCAGTTTCCCGAAAGTAATGAACAGATCTTAATGATGGAAAGCAGAGATTATAAGCTTTTTAATGATAGTATTCACAATGGAAAATATTCAAGCGTTAAGTAATGACAAATTTAGAAACTTAAATTGTGCATGCAGATGCTCATTTTCACAGCACGGCCAGCAAGTGTCTGATCTGCCGAATTATGCATCATTGCAGTTTCACAGTGAAGCATGATGGTGGTAGCATCGCGCTCAGAGTTACTCTTGGATGCTCATTTGCTTTTCTGCTTAAAAGCCTCCTTACCTGGACGCTGTATTTTGGTGGACGGCTTCCTCACCGAGTCACGGTTGTGCCATATTCTATCCATTTTTTTTAAAACAATGATGGCAAAATGTTCAAAGTTTGGGATCTGTTTTATAACTGAAACATTTCCTGCCTTGTTTCTGAGACATCTATATTCTCTAACACACTCTGAGGTCTTAATGGAACGGATGTATTAATACTGGGATCATGTGATACTCTAATTGCACATGGATGAACTCCATGAACACTAATACACGGGGTTCACATTAGTAGGGGCCAATACTTGTGCACAGAACTTTTTTGCATTTTTGCTTGCAAACTAAATCAGTTCCCCAAACTGCACACACATTGTGGAAAAGTTCACGAGGTTGGTGAACACTTTATGCAAGGCACTTATGCAGACTTCCTCCTCTATCTATGGCGTGCACTTCACAGTGCATAGCTTAAGCAAACAGATTTCTTCCTGTGTCGTGCCCCGAGGGTTGAATGCAGAGCTATTTTGGTGGTCTGGAATGTTCGCAAACACCTTGTTGCACGCCAGTAAAACTGTCCTTACAGCACTGGATCTGTAGTGCACACTAATTCTGTGCGCTCTAATCCAAGTCACACACACTTTAAAGTGAATTAGCCCCAATGTTAACCCAGCTCCTGATAGATTCTGCGTGACCAGGCCAGTATTTTTGGATTATTTTGGACCATAACTGTGGCAATAAAAGTCTATAAAAAGGCAGACAGTATTTACCTTCCGCCTGCTTGCGCTAAATTTGGAAGCAAAGGAATGAGGCGGGAAATGCTATCAGAGTTCAGCGTGCAAATAGGAAAAGGAAAAAAAAACCTGAGTGAAAGTTTATATCACAACAAGGTGAGAGGTCTATTCTGAATGACATTTTAGTTGATACAGACAATCTTCAGTTCCTTGGGGTGTTACAATGGAATGGATATTGAGCAAATCCACCTACTGACACATTTCAGAAGGAAATGGGGAGAAAGACATGCAAGGAGAACCTGCAAAACTCTGCACAGGCAGAAATCAGAGCTCAAGATTCAGCTCTTATGTCATGGCAGGCTGTTTGTTTTAACCATATACCATCTACTGTATGCCTGCTATGCGGCGACAGCTCACTATACTTCCTCCCTCTGCGTCTATTCATTTCAGGGTCAGATGAGGACGTATCTGTCCAGCATTATCCAGCAGACTGTTGTAGGGCCCCTTCATACATCACACCATAACACATATATACTGTAGATACACACACTTTCTATCTCTCTTTCCCTTTCACTTAGGCTTACAGCTACCTTTCATGCCTCTTCTTTGATCCAACCAAACCTTACGAAACATTTCTGCTTTCTTTTTCTTTCTTCTCTCTCCTGCCCTTTGATTTTTTCCCCAAACACTGGTAATGCTAATTATTGCAGAACAAGTAGCATTTAGAAAAAAAACAAAACTGAGATTAAGCTTGGGCTCCAGGGTCCTGATTTGATCTTGATGCTTAACGATACTGACTGTGCAGAGTTTTCCATCTTCTCTCCATGTTTGCATGGGTTTCCTCCAGGCTCACTGACTTGGCTATACTCAATTGTCCATCATTATAAACGTGTGTGTGTGTGTGTGTGTGTGTGTGTCCTTAAATATACTTGCATTACATCTCAGGTGAATTTCTTCCACTTGCACCCAGTGTTTCTGAGAAAGGCTCCAGAGCCACCGTAACCCTAACTTACTGAACTTATTTTGTCGATCTAATCAGTGCGACCAAATTCGTGGAAGGTTTCTTAACGTTTGTGCTGTGGGATGATGTTTTATTTTGTACACAGGCTTTGCATATTGTACTTTCATTTTCAGTAACTGCTTTGTCCCTGTAAAGGTCATGGTCATGGATCCTATCCCAGGAACACCAGGTATCAGGCAGGAATATACCCTTGATTGCTTTGGCCAAGTTTCCAAGTCAACGCAGGAGGGATGGCAAACACTACTCCTGCTGTAGATAACCTCAAACTCATGACCTATCTGATTCATCTTGATGTTCTCCTCCTGCTCTTCTTCTCATGATTCTTTGGCTTTCTGCTGCACTGGATAATCTCATAGACTTACATTTCTTAAGAACCCCCATGCAACTCTTTCCCATGGTCATCCCAAGACTCTTAGTCATAATATACTCAAATGAATACCAAACATTCCCAGACCATCTGACACATGTAGCACTGTTTACCTTTCCTCTATTAGACTGTGAACTCAACAACTTTATTAGGACCACCTGTATGCCTGACCATTCATCCAATGATCCAACTATCCAATTTGGCAATTATATGGCAGCATTACAATGCAGAAAGTCATTTGTATCCAGGTCAATATCTTCAAACACCAAACATCAGGAAAAGGAAAATGTTTGTTTTTACCAGAATGGCTGGTTTGAGTATTTCAGAATCTGTTGATCTCTTCAGATTTGAACAGAATGGAAAAAAAAAAAAACATCCAGTGCTACAGGCGGAAACATTTTGTTGATGAGCGAGGTCAGAGGAGGCTAGTTCAGCCAGACTACTTCAAGCAGACAGGAAAGATCCATTCTGTAGCCGCTTATCCTGCATCGGGTCTCGGGCAAACTGAAGCCTATCCCAGCTGACTATGGACGAGAGGCGGGGTACACCCTGGACAAGTCACCAGGTCATTGCAGGGCTGACACATAGAGACAAACAACCATTCACACTCACATTCACACCTATAGTCAATTTAGAGCCACCAATTAGCCTAACCTGCATGTTTTTGGACTGTGGGGGAAACCGGAGCACCCAGAGGAAACCCACACAGACACAGGGAGAGCATGCAAACTCCACACAGAAAGGCCCTTGTCAGCTGCTAGGTTCGAACCCAGGACCTTCTTGCCGTGAGACAACAGTGCTAACCACTACACCACCATGCCACCCAACAGGAAAGATGTGGTAACTCAAATCACCACTCTTTACAACCGTGGTGAGCAGAAAAGCATCTCAGAAAGCACAACACATCGAACCACAAGGTGGATGTGCTACAAAAGCAAAAGACCACACTGGATTCTACTTCCTGTCAGTTAAGAGCAGGAGCCTGAGACTACACTGGGCACAGGCTCACCCAAACTGGAGAGGTGAAGATTAGAAAAACATCACTGTTTTTCCCCTCCTCCCAATCTCAATCTGTTTCAATGAGCCTTTTCCCAGTGTAGCCTCAGACTCAGGCAATACTTCCTTACCACGGTTGCCTCTGGCTTGCTCAGTAAGGATTTAAATCTACATCCGGATTTCTGTAAAGTTGAGTTTTAGCCATGTTCTGGGAAACTGTAGATCTGGAAAAGCCATTTTGAATATTTGGCACATGGGGCTCATTTAAAAGCACTGTCTGTCTTTAAAAAATGCCTCCTGGACTTTTAATGAGAGACTTGGGCCACATTCCTGACATTTGTATCACTCAGGCTCCAGGTTACCTGTAAACATTGTGTAAACAGGTGTGTGTGGGGGGGAATGTGTTTGGAGGGACTTCAAAGTGTATGACTGGGACCTGATATAAAAAAAGAAAAGAAAAGAAAAAGCATTCTTCTGGAACTGAATGCAGACTAAATGGTTTCTTGAGTGCAAAAATTCATAAACTGCCAAGCCCAAGTAAATCAAATTGCGGGAATGATAGTTTGCTCTTACCTGTAATCATCAGGTCCGTCATGTCGCTGCATGTTTTCTGCTGCACAGCTTCCCTTCCTTTAGTATTAGTATTAGTTTCTATGGGATTTGACCTTTCAAAGAGCGAGACTTCACAACATGAGAAATGACTCCATTCAGGGCGAGGAGACGCTTCAGCCAATCAACAGGGCTCATGCAGGATACCTGTCCAGGTGTGTAAATGCTATAGGTGCTATAAGTGGGGTGCTTTAGCCAGCTATATCTACAGCTGGCTAAAGCACATCGGTTCTCTTTTAAGGAAAACCAACATCAAGTACATCTGTAACATGTTGGACCACCATGAGCTGCAAGAAGTGCTTCAGTGTACCTTTAGTGTGGAACTGTAGTAATGTAGTCATGGGGTGAACACGGTTCTCTCAAAAGACATTCCAAAACTCAAGTCAGTTTGTCTCTACTGCTACTGCTGTCATTTGTGACCATGTGCTGTCTACTGTGGGGAGGGGCCCTGTCGTCTGGAGATCATTAGTTTGAATCCCAATGATGCCACAGCCAAGAGAACAAAATTGGCCATGCTCTCAAGGAGGGAGGGGTGGCATACTCCCTCGCCCCTGTCAATTACAGCGACACTAGCCAATCATGGGTGTTCATGAGCTCATGCATGCAGAAGTGGGCGGATAGCGCTTTCCTCTGAGTTTGAAAAGAGGCAGTTGGCTGGCTTTGCCCTCCCTGGTTGGTAGCTGTCATGTGATATGGGAGACCTGTCTGGTGGGTGGGAATTCATCATTAAGTTATGGAGAAAATTGGAGGAAAAACAAGAAATGATTGTAGCTACTAGTTTTTTTTTTTCGCTAAAATGACCTAATCAGGTTAAAAAAGTGGATCTTCTCCGAAATTATAACATCACAAATTTATGAGGAAAAAAAGAGGAACTATAGGAGGGTTTTTTGTTTGTTTATTTGTTTGATTTTTGGTCAATGAACCAGATCACTTCACTTTGCAAGGTTGGATCAATGCCATCATGCCATGGCTGAGCTGAATGTTAAAGGAAATGTGTTTTTTTTCTTTGATCATGCAATATATAGAGGATATTACATGGTTGCGAAAAGATATGAAGTTGCTCAAGTGGTAAATGTAAAAAAAAAAGAACAAAAAAAACCCCAACTTAATCAAAAGAATTTTAATTTTTGAACCGGTTCACCACTTTGACAACGCACATCTAGTCAGCGGGAAAATACTGGGAGTGACATCACTGGAGTGAAATATCGGGAATTATTATACATACAGGCCACTTTTTCCATGGAATAAAAACGTATTCTGTTCCCTCCTAGCAGGTTTACTGATGCCATGCAATATTGTTATCATATTGCTTATTCTCCATGTATTATGCCACTCTTCAGGATGGAGAATGAGCATGCAATATGGTTATAATATTGCACATTTCCAAGACAACACGACATCACATTTTGGAGCTCATGCGAAGATCCAGTGACAAAACTTCTGCTGCGCATGCACACAGTCATTTCTCTGTGGGCCGGGAGAGAGAGAAGACGGGGTTAATTCAGTGCTCGGTTTCAGCACTAAATAAATAAACTGAAATAAAAGACGTGCTGAACACCTGAAAGGCTACCAAAACTTCATTATATATTCTTCACGCATATTTACAAGAGAAAAACATACCAATGGACATTGAAAAACTGGAAAAGAGACACGTCAGAGATGTAAAACCTCCACACTAGCGAGTGACTGTAACAGTTTCTAAACAAACATGGCTGTGAGGTTTGCTTCATTAAAAGCGGAAGATTTAAAGTGAAAGACGCACTGAACACCCGAAAGGCTACCAAAACTTCACTGGATATTCTTCACGCATATTTACAAAAGAAAAACAGACCAACGGACATCGAAAAACTGGAAAAGAGAGCAATAGTGGAAATATTATCAAAGTTCTACTTGGAGGTGAGGAAATGTGATGGAGACTTTTACAAGAGGACTTCACTCGTGGACTTCACTCAGCAAAGCCCTTTTGTTTTGAGCAACTGCAGTGTAACAATTAACTTCGAACAAAAGTAACTTTGAACTTGAACTGTCAACCTGGATATAGCTTGTATAGAAGTTGGGTTGTTGTTGTTCAGGCTTTTTGGACTTGTACCAGTTTTATTGTTAGAACTCTGACTTTGTCCATGTGCATTGGATTGACAGAACACTGAATTACCGAACAGAATCAGCATTCAGTATTGGTAAGTTCCCCCGTTCTTAACTTTTTGTAAAATCTATAATTGTTCCATCGAATGTGTATAATAATAATAATAATAATAATAATGGCTGGATTTTTTCGTGGTATATCAGATATATTCCATTCAGCTACTTGTCTTCGACTCGTTCCATATCATGCTAGCTTATTGAAATGTATCTGATATACCACGAAAAAAAAGCCAGCCAATATTATTTAAATACGTCACTCAGATCCGTGATGTATTTCATATGAAAAATGCGAGTTTTTCAACACGAGAAGATAAACTTCATATCTTCAAGCCAACGTGTGATTTTCTTTTTCTTATATCGACACATTTACAAACAAAAAGTACCCGAATTTATCAAAACAATTCATCAATTTCCTCACGAGTGACATATAGAGATTTGTCACGGTTTTGGTTCTCCATGTCCCAGATAGAACTCGTATGAAAATATGAGTGGCGTATTTCCCAGTAAAACACTCATGTCTACATAATATAAAATAAAACAATAAAGCGCAAATAGATTTTCAACTACATTTCTCTGAATGCACTGCAGCTGTGATTGCTGTCTCTGAGAATATCTGAGATTTTTTTTTTAAAACCACAAGGACCCTAATTTGTCTTTGTAGATGCTAGAATGGAGGCCACTTCGGATTTAACTGTTGAATTTAGGCCATAATTACTGACCTCACTTTTAAGCTATGAATATTATTATTATTATTATTATACCGTAATTGTTTTTTAAAGGTTTCTGCTACTACTACTACTAATAATAATAATAATACAGGGCGGCACGGTGGTGTAGTGGTTAGCGCTGTCGCCTCACAGCAAGAAGGTTCTGGGTTCGAGCCCCGTGGCCGGCGAGGGCCTTTCTGTGCGGAGTTTGCATGTTCTCCCCGTGTCCGCGTGGGTTTCCTCCGGGTGCTCCGGTTTCCCCCACAGTCCAAAGACATGCAGGTTAGGTTAACTGGTGACTCTAAATTGAGCGTAGGTGTGAATGTGAGTGTGAATGTTTGTCTGTGTCTATGTGTCAGCCCTGTGATGACCTGGCGACTTGTCCAGGGTGTACCCCGCCTTTCGCCCGTAGTCAGCTGGGATAGGCTCCAGCTTGCCTGCGACCCTGTAGAACAGGATAAAGCAGCTACAGATAATGAGATGAGATGAGAATAATAATACACTTCTGAACTCAGTAAACTGAGCTAATATGGACAACTTTGTTTCAACAAGCTGGAAAAAAAAAACGCAGCAGTAAACACCATGAAGAGACCAATTTCTACTTTATTACAGAAGATTTCCAAAAAGATTCCATTCTCCTAAATAAACATGGAGTGAGGAGGAGAGTATACACAGGCCTCGCCTGAATGCTGGTGTTCGTTTGCACATGTCCGTTTGTATAATGCTCACGTTCCAGCCATTCATTCGTTCACACACTTCTTCAGGAGGAAAGCAACAACAAAAAACATTGATTCTTTTTTCAGTATTTGTGAGACCACGCCCTCTTTCTATGGTCCACCCATCAAATGTGTGTCACTAATTTTTATTTATTTTTTACAATACAATATATACAGTGGAAGACAGGTGAGGCTGTAGATTGGCCTCATACTGTACAAGTTGGTAAGCTGAGCTTCTCTCAGGTTCTGAAGAACATGAGCTTTCCCAGAGCAGGTTATTTCTGCGCTTGTTAGATACGTACAATTTTTTTTGTTTGTTTTGTTGTTTGTTTCTCCAAGAATTGAACCATTGACTCAAAAAAATGAACAGATTTATACATGTTACAGTTTTAAACAGACACTTAAGATCAATCAGAAGACATTTCCAAATCCCATGTCGACTGTATATCAAGGCACAAAGCAAAAAAAAAGTTAAATACACAAAATACACGTGGCACATTTATATTCAACTATTCAACAATTTACAGATTGTTCTTGATGTATTTTTTTTTCCGATCAGCAGCAAGTGTGACACTTTGAGACCTTTTTTTTTTTAAAAAAAATCAGTTTTCTTTTAATTCTTATAGACATGACACTGAGAGCATGTCACAGGAAAAGATTTTTATGCAAAAATAAAATGAAATAAAAAAAATAAATAAGATCTTTAAAAAAATTTGCAAACAAATGTACTGGCTTCTAAGGTTTAACAGCAATGCACTGTAAATCGTAGACTGGTATTGCAACACGTACACTGCAGGTTCAGTCAACAAGGTTCGGTTATAAACTGCTAGATCGCCTGCGTATAAATTAAAAAAGCATCAAAAGTACCGTTTGTTCGTTCGCTTCTAAGTTTCTAAAAAGATGTGATTGAGAAATGTATTCCGCAAAAAATATTACAACTTTACAGATACAATATAACAGTCAACAAACACTCCCATGTTAGCAAAGATCAATCACGTGACAACCTGTATGCCTCATTTCGAACATCGTGGTCACTGCAGTGGTTGTAGGACATGGGTTCCTCACCCTTGGAATCCTGGTGTTCCTGTGCATTTTAGTGTTTCCCTGACTCCTGAGACACTTCCTGTTTTGAAGTGGGTGTGTCAGGTCAGGCAAAACATGAAAATGTGCATTTGGGTTCTCAGGAGGATTCCAAGCGACAGGAACATGTGATATCCACAGATCACCTGATTCTTCACAGGTCTTTCCTGCGGTGCTTTCTTGCGAACCTTGAAATGTGTTTCGTACCAATTGCATTTTTAAATGTGCAAGAATGGATATACTAAAAGGTACAACCAAGTGAATGCAACCTAAATGAGTTAAATTGTAGCGTAGCGTTACAGGTACTTAACCTAACGTACTACACCTTCGCCCAGATTACGCAAGTGTAAACCACGAACGAGACAGCCGAGCTGATGAAAAGGTATGAGACGAGCGATGTGATTGGCTGTGACTAGCCTAATGACCTTATCCAACCATTTTTGTGCGCTTATATGAAGGAAAATTGCACATGGCTTTTTGGATTACGCCATCATGCCCTATAGCAGCGATCGTCTGGGTAGTTGTGGTTGCTTCGGTCCTGAACGTATGTATGGATGTGAAACCATTTTGACCTGAAGAGTATCTACTGTACCAGATAGAGTACCTTAAGCAGTGGCACCTCAGAGTAGTCTGAAAGCGTAAAGAGCCAAGAATAATGACACGTTTGAAATGAAACAACCCACGGAAAGGAAAGTCAATGGAAAGTGGGTCACAGTGTGTGTGTGTGTGTGTGTGTGTGTGTGTGTGTGTGTGTTGGCAGTGTGTACGGTTCATTGTGTCACAGTGTGTCAAGGGTGGACAAATCAGTAGACCAGGACAAGAAGAAAAGAACCGATGCACTTCGTGATGATGTAACAATAACGCACCTGAATCATTCCAAATCCCACCACCACTGTGCTACACACTATGGCCGAAAAGATCTGCCTGACAATAGAATGGTTTTAGTGTGTAATATTTACCACGGCAGACCATCATGCAAAGCCAGCATCTTGCAGTGACACATTTTGATAGCAAACAAAGACGTAAGTCAGACTCAATCAAACAATTTACGTATAACATGAAGGCAGAACACCGTGGTTCAAAGCTGCAACTTTAGACCGCACTGATCACCTTTTTTAGTAAACGTGGACATATTTTCATCTGATGTCATGAAATTTAACTAAAAATTTCCCCCCTGGATTTCGATAATACCGATTTGCTTCTCATTCCTGTACATCCGTTGATCAATGGCAAAACAACTGTAAAAGTACTAAGGGTGCTCACAGTTGATTTGCATTTAGTGACACCCACAAAACTCCATAAATGGAAAAGCTCACAGAGCTGAAAGTGACAAAATGACAAACTTTCCAGCTCTTTCTAGTAATGCGGTTACTATCGAGAGAGATTCAAGCTTGAAGTCATTAACCCTTTCAGTCGAGAAAAGTCAACATAAAGGGCTGCATGTGGATGTCGACAAATGTCAACTTTTGTTGCAGCGACAAATTTCGCAAATGTACTTAATGTCGATAGCATTCACTAGAGGGCACATGCAACAACGACCGAACACTTGTAGTGTACTGCGTGGCGTGCAGTGGTTGTCGACAGCGTGGTAACTGTAGAATATAATTAGCATGGTAGTACTATCCACATTAATGCCAATGGCGAATCTGATCAATCAGAAGCTGACTTTGAAATGAGCGGTCAAATAAAACAGACTGGAGATGGGGCTGGAAATACTCAACCTGCAGATCAGTTGATATCTACTCTTACAGGAATTTCATGTATTGTTGTAAACGCAAAATAAGTGTTTACAACACTTCGGTTTTCAAAAATTTTGATTTCTGGCCAAAAATACTCAGCACTGGAGCCAAAGAGTTAAAAATGTATTCAGCACTGAAAGAGTTCATCTGAAATGACAGAGTTTCAAATTAAACCTGCTAGTATTGTATAATCCGTATAACTGACATGATTTGAGGGTGATCAACTGAGAGTCACGTTATTTAATTTCCGAGCTCGCACAAACTCAAACTCAAGAGCTCTTGTAGGAGACGAACATTTTTCAGAACTGGATTTTTTTTTCCCCCGTGAATGCTGTTCTTGAATTTCTTTGTAAATGCCCATGAATGATTCATGGATAAATTTATTTGTTTGATAAATGAGGATAATATTCGCATCCACATTTGTCTGTATTACTGCACAACCTCGCTCGTGATACACTATTATATGAGCTTAACTCCCACTTCTCCCCGGTCTTTAACTTTGCCTGGAACTGAGCAGCACACTAGAGCTTTTCCGTTCCTTCTTGCTGATTACTGAATTGATGATTTGTCCACCCGTTGACTGGTATTTGTCAGATCTGGTATAAAACGCAACTACAACAGCATTCGGGAAAAACTTGGTACCACCACTGAAGAAGAACACTGTATGATGTATAAACAATGAGAAGATCACATCTTTGTACCTGTATTTTCTCACACCTGTACCATCAGTGACATAAATACTATTAAATATTACTACAAGCATGAATAAGTAAAAGCATTCTTGGAGCAAACATAACATCTGTACTGTTGTTTACTAAAAGTTTGTACCGCATCACTATCAGTTTCAGAGAAGAACTACAGAGTGAGGAGGTCTGAACAGTGAAGCCAGATGAGTAAACTCTCAAACAGTGGACTGATCCAGGATCAGCTCAAATGTGCACGGACAACCACAGCGCTGTCGAATTCTCCAATCTGATTGGTCAGAATGTCTTGATTAAGCACTTATAGAAGCGAGTTATTTATAAATCACGATATCACCTAGATATCACGGTGTCACCTAGATGAAGGTGAGGATGGGTTCCCTTTCTGAGTCTGGTTCGTCTCAGGGAGTTTTTTTCCTCATCACCATCGCCTCAGGCTTCCTCATTAGGGATAAATAAATAAATTACTATAGAACTGAACTGAATGAACATCACTTAGTAAAAGGCGAATTATAAACGGATTAAAGAAAACGTGCTGTTACTTAACGCTTAATCGTTGACACGGTGACGTTTTCCGTACGGACATGTCGAACATCGTCTGGGAACGAGTCTCCAGTTCCAGCACTTTCTTTGCAGTCGGTACATCTTCCCAGATTTCTATCAACCTGCTTAATGTGCAGTTTTAAACTACGAACTAAAAAAAAATGAGTAATGGAAATACACTGTGTGCACAATTATTAGGCAAGTGAGTACTCTGACCCTACCATTATTTCTATGCATGTTTTCCAACCGCAAGCTAGATACACTTGAATGCTAATTGGATTTAAGCATTCTCAGGTGGTATTTATTTGTGTAATGAGGGAGGGTGTGACCTAAAGTCATTAATACCCTATATTAAGGTGTGCATAATTATTAGGCAGCTTCTTTATCTCAGGCAAAATGGGCCAAAAAAGAGATTTAACAGACACTGAAAAGACAAAAATTGTAAAATGCCTATCAGAGGGATGCAGCACTCTTGAAATAGCTAAGCTATAGAAATGTGAGCACAGAACAATCAAACGTTTTGTTGCAAATAGTCAACAGGGTCGCAAAAAATGTGTGGAGAAGAAAAGACACAAATTAACCGCAAAAGACTTGAGAAGGATTAAACATGAATCTACCAGGAACCCATTATCCTCCAGTGCCACAATATTCTAGAACTGCAACCGACCTGGAGTGTCCAGAAGGACACGGTGTTCGGTGCTCAGAGACATGGCCAAGGTAAGGAAGGCTGAAACACGACCACCACTAAACAAGACTCACAAGTTGAAATGTCAAGATTGGGCCAAGAAATATCTGAAGACAGATTTTCCAAAGGTTTTATGGACGGATGAAATGAGAGTGACTCTGGATAGACCAGATGGATGGGCCCATAGCTGGATAACTAATGGACACAGGGCACTTTGACTCAGACACCAGCAAGGTGGTGGAGGGGTAATGGCATGGGCTGCTATTATTAAGGATGAGCTAGTTTGACCATTTCAGGTTGAAGATGGACTTAACATCAACTCCCAAACCTACTGCCAGTTTCTAAAAGATACATTCTTCAAGCAGTGGTATGGGAAGAAGTCTGCATCATTCAAGAAGGCCATGATTGTTATGCAGAACAATGCACCATCACATGCACCCAAGTACTCCACTGCTTGGCGAGCCCACAAAGGCCTTAAAGATGACAAAGTAATGACATGGCCCCCTTCCTCACCTGACTTAAACCCTATTGAGTACTTGTGGCCCCTTCTTAAGCATGAGATTTACAGCGAGGGAAGACAATACACCACTCTGAATAGCATTTGGGAGGCCATGGTTGCTCCTGCACAAAAAGTTGATCGTCAACAAATCAAAAAACTAACAGACTGGATGGAAGGCTCATGGCAGTTATTGAAAAGAAGGGTGGCTATATTGGTCACTGAATATTTTTGAAATGCTAGAAGTGTTTATTTGTTAATTCTGAGTTGTTTATTTGTTACACTGAAAATTAAAATAAACAAGTGAGATGGGAAACTTTAAGCTTTTCATTTAGTTGCATAATAATTCTGCACACTAAATGTTGCCTAATAATTCTGCACACTTATATATTCCCCTGAGAAGGCCTAAACTCCCCTTTCCTTTGTTAATCATTCTGGTTTTAGGTTTATTAACAATTTGGATTGACTGAGAGCACTGTATTTGTTCAACGATAAAATTAATCATCAGGAATACAACTTGCCTAATAATTGTGCACACAGTGTACATGAATTTCGAAACAACTCGCAAAAAATACTGGAAAAACTTTCTATGCTCGCATGAGGTGGTTTTTCAGATGATTCAAAATGGGAACGTTTTTCGCCTTTGATTAAACACCATCAGAGCTACTGTTGTGGATACAATCAAAATCCCATGCTGAATATCACGTCTCGGAGATCTGAACGACGAGCTTAAATCGTGCAACATCGCTCAGTGGACTCGCAGACCATTCGCAACTGTTTTTCAAGTTTTTTAAATAAATAAATCGCTTCTATTCTGCTTAACACTGCAATAGAAACCTGGCTACTCTGAGTGTTAAGGGCCAATGACTTGGAGCGAGGCTGATGAGGGAAAGTACGTTTATAGCTGCTATAATGTAACTGGTAACGATCTTTTGTTTGACGAGCTCATTCATAAATTCCAGTTTGGAATCTTTGACAAGCTGCTGTGGTAGAAACACATCTAATAAATAAATAAATTGCCTCAAATAATCACGCCACGCTGTCATATTTTATTCCTTAACCTCCTAAGGCCCAAGCTGTTTTTTACATGCATTTTTTATTTCTCTTTGCTATTTGGGCTTATTAGAACCTGATTAGAATAAAAACTAAGCATCATCTTTTGATAAGATGTACTTTTAGAGAAAAAGTATGTCCACATATGTGGATTCTTGTTCCGAATTTCTAAAAAGTGCTGTCCACGCATGTGACCGCTAAGCCCTAGGAGGTTAAGCCACGAAACTGCAACGAGCTGATTCTTGATCAGTACTGTCCCTCTGAGGTTTAATCATGTGACCCCAGGCCCTGAGGACGCCAAGTTTCATGAGTACTGCAGATCTGTGAAGGCCAGCATTCTGGAAGGTCCGAGTGTGCAGTGTAAGGTCCGGGTTATAGGTGAGAAGAAGCTGAGGTCCGGCTGATCAGTATCAGTATCAGTGAATTCTGAGGTTCGGCTTATGAGAGACAGAGAGAGAGAGAGAGGATGGAGGATGTAGTTGCTGTTCATTCTGTGGGCGAGAAACAGAAAAAGGACAGAGAAACCAGTCAGAGATGAACACAAAACACTAAACTGACACTTTACATCATTTATCAGGTGTTTCAAAATTGGCTGTGCTCCCTGGGTGGGAGGGGCATACTTTCTCTCCCCTGTCAATCACAGCAACGTTAGCCAATCATCAGCATCTGTGAGCTCATGTATGCGGAAGAGGGCAGATAGCACTCATGAAACAGAGATGAATTCTCAGTGGCACGCTATCAGCAGGTAGCCCAACGGCACTGAGGGGGATGTAGGACATTTTTAACCAAAGTTCGACCAAACAGACCAACATCAATAGAAGAGGATTTAACTTTAAAAAAAGACAATAAATAACGTGTCCTGTTGACGTTAATTATATAAGTTAACATCCAGGTTGCTCAGGTGTCACTCCATCTGATGAGTCGACTGAGTCTTGGATTGCAGTCGCAGAGCTACCTCAAACTGCAGGAGAAACAAAAACACAGAGCACCCGTGTTGAGAATGAATTGCACTCGTACCGTGACGCTTCGAGAGGAAAGCTGTAGGAGGGATGTGGGGCCCATGGTGGTGGTGGAGGTATTATTAGTGATCATTAGGGCCTAAAAGGAGGAGGCATGTTTGTTTATCCTGGTGGAAGTACAGCTGCAGTGAGCCCCAGGATGGAAAAAAACAGCCTCATCTCCACATCTCCAAGGAGGAAGAGGAGGAGGTGGTGAAGGATGAAGGCAAAGGCAAACCGCACGGCAGGTTTCAGCATGCGCGATATCATAGGGGCTTTAACAGTAGGGGGGTTTCCATTAGGGTTGGAGCTGTATGAAAAAAAAACATAGATGAACTTTGGTACACGCCCAGTCCCATGTCATTTGCTATTCGTTAACCAGAAAACCTGACTGACTCAGCAAAAAGGTAACAGTTTAATAACATACAGCAAGCTAGTTAGCTAGTTAAGTACAATAATATACACAGTGTGGGAAATAAGGCCGGACCGGCAGACATTTACCGGTAATTTTCACGTGTCTCTGTCTGTATTTCAAAAGCATCAAACCAGATGGCCCATCAAAAAGCTGTAAAGATATGGGTCTAATCTACTTCTAATTTTCTTCCCAATGTTACAGTGGGCGAATGCATTATGTCGTAACACAGCCTGTGAGATGGGGGCCCTGCGGGCATGACTTGAAAAATTCGTAACTCAGCCACCAATGGTTTAGCCCTGCCAAACATTATAGGCACCTCCCTCTCCCCGAGCCCTTCCGAACCAGCACAGGCATGGCCCGCTACAACCTCGCCTTGGCCCGTTATTCACCCCAAATCCCCCGTGTAAGCGCTGCTCACCGAAAACTTTAACACGAGCCCTGGCTTGAGCCAGCTTTTAAAAATTCATAACTCGGCCACCGATGGTCCTAGCCCTGCCAAACATTATAGGCACCATCCTCTCCCCGAGCCCTTCCGAACCAGCACAGGCATGGCCCGCTACAACCTCGCCTTGGCCCGTTATTCACCTCCGAATCCCCTGTGCAAGCGGTGCTCACCGAAAACTTTAACACAAGCCCTGGCTTGAGCCAGCTTTTAAAAATTCATAACTCAGCCACCGATGGTCCTAGCCCTGCCAAACATTACAGGCACCTTCCTCTCCCCGAGACCTTTCGAACCAGCACAGGCATGGCCCACTACAACCTCGCCTTGGCCCATTATTCACCTCCGAATCCCCTGTGCAAGCGCTGCTCACCGAAAACTTTAACACGAGCCCTGGCTTGAGCCAGCTTTTAAAAATTCATAACTCGGCCACCGATGGTCCTAGCCCTGCCAAACATTATAGGCACCTCCCTCTCCCCGAGCCCTTCCGAACCAGCACAGGCATGGCCCGCTACAACCTCGCCTTGGCCCGTTATTCACCTCCGAATCCCCTGTGCAAGCGCTGCTCACCGAAAACTTTAACACGAGCCCTGGCTTGAGCCAGCTTTTAAAAATTCATAACTCGGCCACCGATGGTCCTAGCCCTGCCAAACATTATAGGCACCTCCCTGAGCCCTTCCGAACCAGCACAGGCATGGCCCACTACAACCTCGCCTTGGCCCGTTATTCACCCCCAAATCCCCCGTGTAAGCGCTGCTCACCGAAAACTTTAACACGAGCCCTGGCTTGAGCCAGCTTTTAAAAATTCATAACTCGGCCACCGATGCCCTTCCGAACCAGCACAGGCATGGCCCGCTACAACCTCGCCTTGGCCCGTTATTCACCCCCAAATCCCCCGTGTAAGCGCTGCTCACCAAAAACTTTAACACGAGCCCTGGCTTGAGCCAGCTTTTAAAAATTCATAACTCGGCCACCGATGGTCCTAGCCCTGCCAAACATTATAGGCACCTCCCTCTCCCCGAGCCCTTTTGAACCAGCCCAGGCATGGCCCACTACAACCCTGCCTTGGCCTATCATTTGCCCCCAAATCCCCCGTATGAGCACTGTTCGCCAAAATCTTTAATATGAGTCCTGGCTCAAGCCAGCCTTTAAAAATTCATAACTTGGCCACCGATGGTCCTAGCCCCACCAAACTTAACAGGCACATCCCTCTCCCCACGACCTTTCGATAGAGCCCAGGCTCAGCCCAGTCCAACGTCAGGAGCGAGCGCAGATCGGGGAAAGCTTTAGCACAAGCCCTTGCTCCAGTCGCTCACGCATGCGGTGATTTAAAAATTCGTAACTCGGCCACCGAAGGTCCTAGCCCCATCAAAATTTACAGGCCCCTCCCTCTGCTCAAGTAGCACACTAAATAAGACAATAATAATACACTCAGGATTCACTGTTGTTTTTATTGTATGACGCAGTTGTTTTTAGGGTTGACAGTATTTGATTGATCCAGCTGGCTGATTAAGAGTTCAGTTTACATGAAACTTTGCAGTACAGTATTATGTTAAGTGCCGAACTGCCAATCAGTAATTATGTTGCTGTTATTATGTGCATTTTTTTCGTTCACAATAAGAATGACAGTCAGTCATATGCTTTGTAGGATGCAGATTTATATTTAATAGCTTTTATTTTCTAAGTTCTAGTCCCGCAGATTTGAGTCTGAATGCCAAATGATATTCCCGTGTCTAGTTTTGAGTCGTTTTAAAAGTCATTTTGTTACAAAGTTACTTGGAATCCCGAACTCAAAATTTTAACTCTATTACGTAAGAATAGTTGTATTGTCTCATCTCATCTCATTATCTCTAGCCGCTTTATCTTTCTACAGGGTCGCAGGCAAGCTGGAGCCTATCCCAGCTGACTATGGGTGAAAGGCAGGGTACACCCTGGACAAGTCGCCAGGTCATCACAGGGCTGACACATAGACACAGACAACCATTCACACTCACATTCACACCTACGGTCAATTTAGAGTCACCAGTTAACCTAACCTGCATGTCTTTGGACTGTGGGGGAAACCGGAGCACCCGGAGGAAACCCACGCGGACACGGGGAGAACATGCAAACTCCGCACAGAAAGGCCCTTGCCGGCCCCGGGGCTCGAACCCAGGACCTTCTTGCTGTGAGGCGGCAGCGCTAACCACTACACCACCATGCCGCCCTTAGTTGTATTGTTAATTACTAAATTTCTTATAGACTTATTATAAGCATAGTATAAAAATAGTCGTTGTTGACATAATGTTTGATGAGTGTTATAATAGATATAGAGTATGAGGACCAGTGAGTTGTAACCAGCTGGACCATCCTTGGCTCCTCGTACTTTTTTCTAGACATGGAACAGTGTGCGACTGTTTTCTTGGGTAGAACTTGAAGCATGTTTTCCTTAATCTTCTGACATTTTCTTGTAAATTATATTCAGTTTGTCGTGTAATTAGCAACTAATGTCAAGTGTAATTTGACCGGTGAAGATCACAAAAATGTGCCTGGAAGTAGCTGAGAAGCATCTACAGGCATCGAAAGCCCTTCAGCTTCCCCAGCCGCATTGTTCTGGGCTTTTAGCCCGTCATTCAGGCAGACTGAAATTTGGACTGACAGACAACATTTCTTCAGACTTGTCTGCTTAAAATTCCTTATTTCCTACACTGTGTTGATGAAGGAAAACAAGTACATGAAGATGGCTAGTTTGTGTAGCCATTTTGTTATCCTGTCCTGATAAAGTTTATAATGTAGCACATGTCTGCAACCTTGACAAAAGATAACCCAGTCACTGGCGTGTCAGCATAAGGCGAGCATTTTATTTCCTTTTAATATGTTTAACTGCAAGATAACTTGTGGAGTAAGCTAGAGAGTTATATCACAACCTTGCACTGCTTAGTTTTATCAGCACTTCAACACACACTATATGGCCAAAAGTATGTGGACACCCGAGTACTAAGCATCCCATTCCAAAACTATGGGCTTTAATTCGGCATTGTCCTGCTGCTGCTGCTGCTGCTGCGGTAACAGCCTCCACTCTTCTGGGATGGCATTCCACTAGTTTTTGGGGCGTGGCTGTCGGGATTTGTGCTCGTTCAGCTCCAAGAGGTTGGGCACCAAAAGACCTGGTACAAAGGTGGTGTTCCTAAAAAATTCATTCCAAACGTGTTCAGTGGGGTTGAGGTCAGGGTTCTGTGCAGGACACTCGAGTTCTTCCACGCTAATCTTTATGGCTGTCTTCATGGAGCTCACTTTGTGCACAGAGGCACTGTCAAGCTGGGACAGGTTTGGACCGCTTAGTTCCAGTGAAAGAAAAACATAATACTGCTGCATACCAAACAAGACATTCGAAATAGTCGTGTTTCTAACTTTGTCAGACCCACATATGGGTGTGACGGTCAGGTGTCCACATACTTTTGGCCATTGTTTCGTGTACCTGCATGTTCCTGATTCTGAAAAGTTTGTCTATTGTCCATGCATGCTACTGTAATTAATCCAACTACAATCTCAAATCAAAAAAAAAAAGGTGGGACGGTGTGGAAAATGCAAATAAAAAAAAAGAGAGCAGTGATTTCTAAATTTACTTTGACTTGTATTTTACTGAAAACAGAATCTCATCTCATCTCATTATCTCTAGCCGCTTTATCCTGTTCTACAGGGTCGCAGGCAAGCTGGAGCCTATCCCAGCTGACTATGGGCGAAAGGCGGGGTACACCCTGGACAAGTCGCCAGGTGAAAACAGAATGAACCCAATATATTTCATGTTTTGTTGGTCAGCTTCATTTCATTTGTTAATACACATCCATTCCTGTGTTTCAGTCCTGCAACACATTCAAAAAAAGTTGGTACGGGGACAATTTAAGGCTCGTAACAAGGTCAAAAAATGTAATAATGATGTGATTTGAAACAGGTGATGTCATCAGGTGACTGTAATCATGATTTGATACAAAATCAGTCTCCAGGAAAGGCCTAGTCTTTGAGGAGCAAAGATGGGCCGAGGAGCTCCAGTTTGTCAACAAATGTATGAGAAAATAATTGAAATATTTTTAAAATAATGTTCCTCAAAGAAATACATGAAGGGATTTGGATATTTCACCCTCTACGGTGCAGAACATCATTAAACGATTCAAGGAATCTGGAGGAATTTCAGTGTGTAAAGGGCAAGGGCTCAAGCCTAATCTGAACACCTGTGATCTCCGACCCCTCAGACAGTACTGCATCAAGAACCATCATTCATCTATATCTGACAGAACCCCATGGGCTCGGGATTACTTTGTCAAACCTTTGTCAAGCTCTACAATTGCTGGGTTTCAGTCACGTGACTTTTTTCAGCGGTTTTACTGGAAGTGAAACAGCTGGTGGTCTAAACAGCTCCCATAGTGCAAACAACTAGCGATAACTTATCAGAGTACGCTCGTAATCTAGAAGCCACTGCTGGCTTTAGATATATTCAGAAGATCGCTATGTGCAATGGAATCGACCCCTACAGTCTG
Source organism: Neoarius graeffei (assembly GCF_027579695.1). Taxonomy (NCBI): domain Eukaryota; kingdom Metazoa; phylum Chordata; class Actinopteri; order Siluriformes; family Ariidae; genus Neoarius; species Neoarius graeffei. The sequence continues at coordinate 59,529,069 of NC_083584.1, forward strand.
GGAAAGAAGGATTTGTCATACGATCTCAAAAACTACCCTTCAGTCGAGTTCCCCGACATCTCGAACTATCTGGTGTTGCAGACGTCCTTCTACACCGCAAAACAGATGAAAGTGTGGAAGAGTATGGAGGCTTGGTATGTGGCTGGGTAAAGGACCTCAGTATCAAGTCACTGCTGAATAAATCCTGTATTGTTTTTGCCCGTGTAAGTTTTTTTTTTTTTAAGCTTTCCGTTCGCGTCTTCACAACAAAGCGCTGCAAGTGTAAATAAACAACAGTTCATTTAATTCTCACTTGTGTTGGCTCTTATCTCTCAGCTAAATCATTCACAAAGATCATCAGAAACCCCTTTAAAGACCTGGATCTTAGTTAAACAAGACGGAGACGTGATCACGGCGCATTGTAACTGTACGGCTGGGGAAGAATTTTGTTGTGACCTTCATGCGTATGCGCTTTGTGAGGAGTAAACAAAGAAACAGCTGGGGACTTTAGCGCTTTGTGACTAAAAAAAGTCCCGTAAAATAACAACACATAGCAAGAAAAGTAATTGAAAAACACTAAGGACGTAGCTGAGAGGGAAATACAAACCTTTCACCAAGTGATCACTGCAAACTCGAGCGTGCTTCGACTCGGCTCCCTTCGATTTCAGCGAGAGGTTCAAAAGCCGCCTTTATCGACGTCTGTTTGTGAAATCCTGTGTTCGTTCACCCTTTTTTATTAGTTCAGGGGGAACCCTGAAGAAACTTTTATCAGTTTCATGGTTTGATCGATTCGAACAACCTAAAACAACGCAAGTGTGAGGCATTTTTCATGTGAGCAATGACAGAGGCTCCAACTTGAGAAATTGCAAAGAGGGAGATTCTCCCTCTCTGCGAGTAGCTCGGAGGGAGACAAGTTTGAGCGCCGTGTGTGTGTGTGTGTGTGTGTGTGTGTGTGTATGACACATTTCGTGTCAATTTCCTGTCAATTAAATCTTATTAATAGTAAAATAAATCCAGTGACTATAGACCAAACTTTAATATGCCTAAAGTCAACGTTAATGTCAATAATGACTATTATAAATTGCCAATGGTAGACCCTCTAATGATAATATTCTTCTAATAATATTCTAAGTTTAAGTTAGTAAAAGTCAGACAAAAAAAGTCAGACAAGTTTGTTAGAATCTAACGTCTGGTCTGGTGATCTAACCTTGTCAGATATCGGGTCGTCTTGCTGCCGTCCAAAATAGTCCGCCATTCGTCCCTGGCGACCATCGTGACGGGCGATCCAAACTTTATCTTGGTGATTTTCTGATATTTTTTCTTCGTAGTTTGGCTTTCACCATTTCCACCAACAGAACTTCGTTTCATTATCTCATTCAAGAGAACATAAAGTTAAAGACGAGTAGGCGAGAAATGCAGACGAAAGGCAGATGCAAAAAAACAAACAAAATGGTTGAGTGTCGCGGGTTTTCTCGTTCTCTCGCGCGTATCATTAAAGGGCCCGTGGCATGGTGGTTTGTTGATGCTTTAAACGGGCTCGTGGAGGTTTCCGGATGTTATATCCGCAGCCTTTCTCGAAATGAACCCTCAGCACGTAGATATAGCCTCCTGGGAGAAAGCCCCATTTCAGCCCTTTTCCCAGTGCGTCGTTTTGCTAATGAGAAGCATGGAGGCGGGGAAGGGTAGAGGGTGGGGGCGGGCCATGGGGGGAGGGGGAGGGGCTTGACCAAGCTGCGGGCATGCTACCTGTGTGTGAACAGTAGCAATGGCAGGTCAAGTAACAGTCCAAGCTTTCGAGCATGCTGCATGCTTTTTGGTTTTGTAGTGCAGAGTACCTGGCTAACTGCAGGAAGCGGTTAGCTGCACAGCTAATGTAGCCATTGCAAGGCTAACGCGGCACCGATTTTAAAACACGGCAAAACGACTTAACAGTTATACACTTACTTGTTCGGTGTTTGTTGCTGATGCGGCAGGGATGCTTGGTACGGACCCAGGCTTCAGTGACAGTTGATGTGCAAAACCTGCCCTGTACTGTCCCAAGTTGTGGAAACATTCCTCAGGAAAATGCTTCCGACAAACATACACCGTCTTAGGTAGACTCGACGGCGTATTATTGGAGTAAATAAAATTAAGCCACTGCGTCTTCAGGGGCTCTCCCGTCGGCAGTAAAAACAGACTCTTTTCTGTGTTGTCACATCCATGTACAGCGCAATTTCCATGTTTCGCTCGCTTAGGTGGTGCCATGTTGTTGTGTCCTCTATGGTCTCCTCACTACAAAATTGAAGTGACGTATCTATGGTGGCAACTTTTGAGCTGGGCGGGCAATCCATACAGTGGGTGGGAATCCAGAGGGGGGGCGTGGGGATCATCTCCCTTGCTGACGTAGTAAAGAGAAGAGCCTATCAACGCGCTATTTTGACGCGCCATTCTCAAATGTTGACAAAGGGTGGGCATAGTTTGGTTTACACATTATGACATTTCTAGCCACTGGGGTGACTTAAGAAGGTCAGAGGAACTCATTTTAACGTTAAAAAACCTCAGAAAGTGAAAATTTCATGCCATGGGACCTTTAATAGCGCCATCTGTATGCTTTATCGGTAACTGCTGAGACATTGGGTGGGCTCAAGTGTGTACCCCGCGGCATACCGAATTCCGCTTGATTCATATGCACGCTTGATCTGCACATGCATGCCTCCGGCATTCACTCCAATCCCCCCGTTACGCCGATCGGAGTACTGACCGACCGGGGAATCGGCGTATACCGTGGGGTACACACTTGAGTCCACCCATACAATGTCAGACACACGAAAAGCGGAAAGTCAACTATTAATTTTCGTCAACATAAACGTATCAATTTATATATTTTTTTAACTAATCATGTGTAGGAAGGGCAGGCGGGAGATTTTAATGTTGTCAGCGGGAGGATTTTCTAAATGTTCCCTAAAGCGGGAGATCTCCCGCCCACGGCGGGAGAGTTGGAGCCTCCATACAAACGCTTTGTCAACTGAGCTTTGGTAGACCACCAGCTAAAGTTTTGAATAATTAATGAGGCGGCTGTGACATCACGTGAAACCCAGTAATACAGAGTTACAGCCACAAATGCCAGTTAAAACTTTCCTATGCAAAAAGGCAGCCTGATGTTAACTGTATCCAGAAGCACCGTTGACTTCTCTGGGCTCGGAGGCATCTGGGATGGACCGTCACATAGTGGGAACGCATATTGTGGTCAGATGAATCAGTATTCCAGGTCTTTTTTGTAAGAAATGTTTTTGTAAGAAACACGTCCAAAAGCCAGGCTGTGTCATGGTATGGGGTTGTGTCAGTGCCCTTGGCAAAGGTAACTTACACGTCTGTGATGGAGCATTAATGCAGAAAAGTAGAGATTTTGGAGCAACATATGTTGCCTTCAAAATAACATCTTTTCCAGGGAGATTTCAACAAGACAATGCAAAACCACACGATACACACGATTACAAAGGCATGGCTGTGGAAGAAGAGGGTGTGTCCCCTCTTCTCTCTGTTAGCAGGAAGAATGGGACAAAATAACACCTGAAACGCTTCATCACTCAGTGTCTCCAGTCCCTAAACATCTTTTAAGTGTTGTGAGAAGGAATGGGAATATTATAAAGTGCTAAATGCTTTACTGTCAACCTTTTTTTTTTTTTTTTAAATGCGGCCCAAGAATCAAAATTGAAATGTGGTTATTTTGAAAAAAAACAACAACAGCAACAATAAAATTCATGAAGTAGAACATCAAATAATGTGCTGCTGTGCTGTTTGTATCGGTAATCGTATGGGGCCGAGTAAAATTAAGGATTAATTTCATGAGTGAAACTGATCCTTAATTTTACGAGGAACCATACGATTACTTGTTTATAATATCTCATCTCATCTCATTATCTCTAGCCGCTTTATCCTTCTACAGGGTCGCAGGCAAGCTGGAGCCTATCCCAGCTGACTACGGGCGAAAGGCGGGGTACACCCTGGACAAGTCGCCAGGTCATCACAGGGCTGCACATAGACACAGACAACCATTCACACTCACATTCACACCTACGGTCAATTTAGAGTCACCAGTTAACCTAACCTGCATGTCTTTGGACTGTGGGGGAAACCGGAGCACCCGGAGGAAACCCACGCGGACACGGGGAGAACATGCAAACTCCGCACAGAAAGGCCCTCGCCGGCCCCGGGGCTCGAACCCAGGACCTTCTTGCTGTGAGGCGACAGTGCTAACCACTACACCACCGTGCCACCCTGTTTATAATATATAGGGCCAAATTCTTGGTGCGTTCATGTGCTATGGGAATTATGGTAAATACCAAACGCCGACATGGAAAGCACACATGAACGCCCCCTCTTGTGGTATTTTCCACCGGGCAACTCGTAGAAAATTTTGATACACGAGTTGCCGAGATGAGATGAACTTTAAGCTTTTCAACATGGCGGCGAGCGGTACAAGACACTTGAATGGTAAGCATTGTACGCTACTAAAGTTTTTTTTACTAGTACTAGTGGGTAGTTTTTGGTGTCTATGCAATGTTGCATCATTAACAAGTGTAATATAATACGTTAGAAATCCGTTTCCTTTAAAAATGTTTTGTTATGGTTTGTTTTTACCTATCCAGAGCAGACGCTATTGCTAACCATAGCTAACTAACTATTGCTAACTAGCAGTCCGCGTCTTTTGTCAACAACAACAAAAGCATGTGAACGCAACACACTGGTAAATACCACTTCCCAACTGGAAAATATCATCTTCCCATAGCACATGAACGCAGCATCATACTTCGGAAGCCATTCACGTTCACAACATTTGTCATTCACGTTTTCCGAACCAGTCCGGGCGCAAGACTATCTTGTACGTTTGAATCAGTTTCTAAAGCGTCTTTCATCATGACACGGCACAAGGATTTTGAAAGTGGTTTACAAAATTTTATTGGAACTTCTTTACAAAAGCCATTTTGTTGGCAAAATTTGCTCCTTTTTGTAACCGTAACCAAGCAACGAACTAGGCAATAGCATTTCAGAAATACGGCCCCGTGTTAAGGAAAAAAAGCCCTCCTTGATTGACCAATCAGAATTGAGTAATTTGGCCCTATGTACGGTATTATAATGAGTGCAATACAGGTCATAGATTATTTACAAATGACTGTTTTCTGATTTGGGGTTGGAGTAAAAAACGTTTCTCTTAGAACCGTGTTGGAGTAAGTTACAGCACTGAAAACCTTTGCAAAAGCCATTAAGTAGGGCTTATTTTTTTCTTTGGTTGAAGATCCTACTTGTCCACCAGGCAGCCACAAAAGAAAAAGAAAGAAAAGAAAAAAAAAAGAAAAGCTCAGACACTGAAGCTACTTGCTTTTGAGAAACCTTTGCTTATAATATTGAGTCATTTTCGAGCTACTGGTGCTTTCATTGGCAGGTAGAGAGCAGTGGCGTGAACAATCCGTACGCCTCGGCTCAAAGCGTGGAGCGGAGAGAGCTGAGGAAAGTGCACTGAGGCCTCATCTGAGAGCCAGAGCAGTAGTGGTTTCGGTGAAACCTCATCTATAAATACAGCGGCGTAACGAGGCACCCTCGGTGCGGAAAAACATGAAAGTCTACCTCACATCCTCGCGGCGAGCACTTTTATAGGAGCCACCGTCTTTAGAGGCGCCCTCTTCTTTACTTAGAAAACCAGTGAGCTGGAGGAAATTGCAGAGGGTAAAATTAAAAGCTGCCGCGCTGTGCAAACACGCCGTGAGGGAAGGGAAAGGGAAACGCCACTCAGAACGCTGCCCCGCCTTCGAACGCATGGAAAACGGGACCCAAACAAAGACGGCTGGAATTCTCGGAAAAGCCTCGCTGAACGAGCGTTAATCGCATTTCTCGGCACTGTTATTGCATTCTGTATCGCCCCGGATACGGTTAAGGTAAAAAGCTTCACTGCAGGAGGTGATTTCTGTCCCAGCTGTACAGCCAGAACTCATATTTAACCCCGGACTTCTGATGATGCTCCCTTGCAGAAAAAAAATCACCGGACAGATAGAGAACGAGAGATCATTGAAATGACAAACAGGTTAAACATACTGAGAGGAAATAAAGAATGCTAACCACACTCCAGGGAATTTTTTTAATCTTATGTGCGATGTGAGGACGGAACATCCTTGTCAGGTGTGTGCACGCGATGTGCTACAACATGTGTTCGAAGAGGATAATGAACGCTTCCTTTCATCTTACCTTGCTAATTGGTTTGTCGTACGTTGTTATTATGTTACATAATGCGTATTAGCGAACATTACAGTACAACCCCGATTCCAAAAAAGTTGGGACAAAGTACAAATTGTAAATAAAAACAGAATGCAATGATGTGGAAGTTTCAAAATTCCATATTTTATTCAGAATAGAACATAGATGACATATCAAATGTTTAAACTGAGAAAATGTATCATTTAAAGAGAAAAGTTAGGTGATTTTAAATTTCATGACAGCAACACATCTCAAAAAAGTTGGGACAAGGCCATGTTTACCACTGTGAGACATCCCCTTTTCTCTTTACAACAGTCTGTAAATGTCTGGGGACTGAGGAGACAAGTTGCTCAAGTTTAGGGATAGGAATGTTAACCCATTCTTGTCTAATGTAGGATTCTAGTTGCTCAACTGTCTTAAGTCTTTTTTGTCGTATCTTCCGTTTTATGATGCGCCAAATGTTTTCTATGGGTGAAAGATCTGGACTGCAGGCTGGCCAGTTCAGTACCCGGACCCTTCTTCTACGCAGCCATGATGCTGTAATTGATGCAGTATGTGGTTTGGCATTGTCATGTTGGAAAATGCAAGGTCTTCCCTGAAAGAGACGTCGTCTGGATGGGAGCATATGTTGCTTTAGAACCTGGATATACCTTTCAGCATTGATGGTGTCTTTCCAGATGTGTAAGCTGCCCATGCCACACACACTAATGCAACCCCATTCCATCAGAGATGCAGGCTTCTGAACTGAGCGCTGATAACAACTTGGGTCGTCCTTCTCCTCTTTAGTCCGAATGACACGGCGTCCCTGATTTCCATAAAGAACTTCAAATTTTGATTCGTCTGACCACAGAACAGTTTTCCACTTTGCCACAGTCCATTTTAAATGAGCCTTGGCCCAGAGAAGACGTCTGCGCTTCTGGATCATGTTTAGATACGGCTTCTTCTTTGAACTATAGAGTTTTAGCTGGCAACGGCGGCTGGCACGGTGAATTGTGTTCACAGATAATGTTCTCTGGAAATATTCCTGAGCCCGTTTTGTGATTTCCAATACAGAAGCATGCCTGTATGTGATGCAGTGCCGTCTAAGGGCCCGAAGATCACGGGCACCCAGTATGGTTTTCCGGCCTTGACCCTTATGCACAGAGATTCTTCCAGATTCTCTGAATCTTTTGATGATATTATGCACTGTAGATGATGATATGTTCAAACTCTGCAATTTTACACTGTCGAACTCCTTTCTGATATTGCTCCACTATTTGTCGGCGCAGAATTAGGGGGATTGGTGATCCTCTTCCCATCTTTACTTCTGAGAGCCGCTGCCACTCCAAGATGCTCTTTTTATACCCAGTCATGTTAATGACCTATTGCCAGTTGACCTAATGAGTTGCAATTTGGTCCTCCAGCTGTTCCTTTTTTGTACCTTTAACTTTTCCAGCCTCTTATTGCCCCTGTCCCAACTTTTTTGAGATGTGTTGCTGTCATGAAATTTCAAATGAGCCAATATTTGGCATGAAATTTCAAAATGTCTCACTTTCAACATTTGATATGTTGTCTATGTTCTATTGTGAATACAATATCAGTTTTTGAGATTTGTAAATTATTGCATTCCGTTTTTATTTACAATTTGTACTTTGCCCCAACTTTTTTGGAATCGGGGTTGTACATTAACGGCATTTTGCAGACGCTCTTATCCAGAGCGACGTGCAAGAAACCCAGAGCAGCCCGGGGAGCAGTTGGGGGTTAGGTGCCTTGCTCAAGGGCCAGGGAATCAAATCGGCGACCTTTTGGTTCTCTAACCATTAGGTCATGGCTTCCTATAACACTTTTTAAACATGTGACTAGCCAACACAATGGAGCTCTTACTTCCCTGCTGAGATAGCTAATAAAAATGACATGGAAGTAGCTGTGTGTGTGTGTGTGTGTTTTGAGGACCACACACTTTCGGGGAGCGATATTTCCCTACTTGTAGATGCAGTAATGGTTCCTGCCTCTTTACAGTGTGTAACTCCTTATAAGGGCATGAGAGGGGGGGACGGTACTCATCCTCTCAGAACTCAATGAACTAGCGTCACTCAGTCAGGCGCGCACGCACACACACACAGAGCCAGCCAAGGCTCGAGCGTATGAAGACAATTTTAGCTTGATCACACACACTCGTACGCGCTCGGTGGGGGATACGGTTACAGATGTGTGACCAGTGTGTGCTCTCACTGACGTCAAAACGCAGGTCAGATTCACACACACGGAACATTTTGACTCTTGAGAAAGGTTTACACCCGCACACCTACTAAATCTATAACCGATCATGTGGAATGCCCTTGCAAACTTGTGTGCGCACACACACACACACAAAACAGTGAGCATTTCTCATCGCAAATGCTGATATTTTAAAAACTCTGTCACGGCATTGTGTCTTGTGCTCGAAACAGTCCAATGAGCACAGGAGGAATTCTTCTTAAAAATCTAAAAAAAAAACCTGAAAGCTTAGTTAGTTTGACTACACACACACACACACACAAATACACGTCACAAATAAAAGAAATCAGAATAAAAACAAGTCAACAATAAGGACACCTCATTTTGGGAGCTTGTGAAAACAAAGCCTCAGTATCAGGCGGTGTGTGTGTGTGTGTGTAGTGGGAGAGACCCTGTGTGCCAAATACCATTCCCTTTAGCAAAGGAAAAACTTCCATCTACCCCCACCACCACCACACACACACACACACACCAGATGTTTAGCCTACTTCAGCAAGTTGAGACACACACACACTCACACACACACGCTTCCTTTTATCTGCTCTTGAAATAATACAATGCATTAACACAACACACACTGGCATCAACACATAGACACTGAGCTGAGGTGCGACACACACACACACACACACACATTCTACACAAAAAAAGATAGCGTGCTGGAACGCACAGCGGCACGACGCCGCGTGTTGGTGGAAAACAAAACAAACAAAAAAAAAAGTGAGAAGTGGCACAGACATGCCTGAGCGAACACACTTCACAAAGTTTCCATTGCTGCTGTGACCTCGATGATGAAGGCTCATTCACACACACACACACACACACACGTACACAAAATCTGATGCAAGCAGCTGTCGAGAATATACACAATTACACACACGAACATACACAAAAACAAACAAAGTCTCTGAAAGTGCTGGGACGGTTCACTGTAACTGCGAACCAAACGTCCTCAAGAAGGTGAGAGAGAGAGAGAGAGAGAGAGAGGTGACGTGAGGACACGGTGGTAAGGGATCCAAGTGGGCTCTGAGGAACTCCTCCTGACCAGCGCCTCAGCAGGGTGGAGTGGAAGCTCTGTGATGTGTCCACACTCGGGATGAGTCTCCCGAATAAACGTAACCTCTGAATATCGGTAAAAGATCATCGACCCGTCACCTGTCTGTCCGCTCGAGTCGTGGAAGCGTCTTTGACTGACAGATGTAATGTCGAGAAATAATAAAAAGAAAGAACGCACCTGGGGCGCTGATTATTCTCCTGTAACTGCATGTCCTGAAAAGATGCGTTTCATATTTCTTATAAAACATTTGCGTGCAGACGAAGTCAATTTTTATCGCTAAAATCAGGACAAGGCATATGTTTCAGCTGAGTTACAGTGGTGCTTGAAAGTTTGTGAACCCTTTAGAATTTTCGATATTTCTGCATAAATATGATCTAAAACATCATCAGATTTTCACACAAGTCCTGAAAGTAGATAAAGAGAACCCAGTTAAACAAATGAGACAAAAATATTATACTTGGTCATTTATTTATTGAGGAAAATGATCCAATATTACATATCTGTGAGTGGCAAAAGTATGTGACCCTCTAGGATTAGCAGTTAATTTGAAGGTGAAATTAGAGTCAGGTGTTTTCAATCAATGGGATGACAATCAGGTGTGAGTGGGCACCCTGTTTTATTTAAAGAACAGGGATCTATCAAAGCCTGATCTTCACAACACATGTTTGTGGAAGTGTATCATGGCACGAACAAAGGAGATTTCTGAGGAGCTCAGAAAAAGCGTTGTTGATGCTCATCAGGCTGGAAAAGGTTACAAAACCATCTCTAAAGAGTTTGGACTCCACCAATCCACAGTCAGACAGATTGTGTACAAATGGAGGAAATTCAAGACCATTGTTACCCTCCCCAGGAGTGGTCGACCAACAAAGATCACTCCAAGAGCGAGGCATGTAATAGTCGGTGAGGTCACAAAGGACCAAAGGGTAACTTCTAAGCAACTGAAGGCCTCTCTCACATTGGCTAATGTTAATGTTCATGAGTCCACCATCAGGAGAACACTGAACAACAATGGTGTGCATGGCAGGGTTGCAAGGAGAAAGCCACTGCTCTCCAAAAAGAACATTGCTGCTCGTCTGCAGTTTGCTAAAGATCACGTGGACAAGCCAGAAGGCTATTGGAAAAATGTTTTGTGGATGGATGAGACCAAAATAGAACTTTTTGGTTTAAATGAAAAGCGTTATGTTTGGAGAAAGGAAAACACTGCATTCCAGCATAAGAACCTTATCCCATCTGTGAAACATGGTGGTGGTAGTATCATGGTTTGGCCTGTTTTGCTGCATCTGGGCCAGGACGGCTTGCCATCATTGATGGAATAATGAATTCTAAATTATACCAGCGAATTCTAAAGGAAAATGTCAGGACATCTGTCCATGAACTGAATCTCAAGAGAAGGTGGGTCATGCAGCAAGATAACGACCCTAAGCACACAAGACGTTCTACCAAAGAATGGTTAAAGAAGTTAATGTTTTGGAATGGCCAAGTCAAAGTCCTGACCTTAATCCAATCGAAATGTTGTGGAAGGACCTGAAGCGAGCAGTTCATGTGAGGAAACCCAGCAGCATCCCAGAGTTGAAGCTGTTCTGTACGGAGGAACGGGCTAAAATTCCTCCAAGCCGGTGTGCAGGACTGATCAACAGTTACCGCAAACGTTTAGTTGCAGTTATTGCTGCACAAGGGGGTCACACCAGATACTGAAAGCAAAGGTTCACATACTTTTGCCACTCACAGATGTGTAATATTGGATCATTTTCCTCAATAAATAAATGACCAAGTATAATATTTTTGTCTCATTTGTTTAACTGGGTTCTCTTTATCTACTTTTAGGACTTGTGTGAAAATCTGATGATGTTTTAGGTCATATTTATGCAGAAATAAAGAAAATTCTAAAGGGTTCACAAACTTTCAAGCACCACTGTAGTTCCTGTCCTCACTGGCATCGCGTTCATGTACTCGAAGCATTCGACGTTTAACTTCGCAGAAAGCAAAATGAGCTCGAAGGGGGGGGGGCTTCCAGAAAACGTCTGTTAATATTCGAGATCCGCCGTGACGCTAATTAGGATAAAAATAAACCTGTGCAAATCATTTCAGGTTCGCACGTTGACTCCTACGACCGGACTCCGATGCTTCTGCGGAACTTGAGCGCAAAAGCCGCGATATATAATTTAGGATATCCGCAAAGTCAGGACGTAATTTTCTATTTTGTATTTATTATTTGGAATGGAATTAAAGGATAAGGCAACTTTTGTACAAAATCACCACAAATAGATAGATAAATATATAAAGTAATCGATCATGGAATTTATAGAGAAAGAACAGACCGCATAACAGTATCTTTTAACTTTTAATAATATGGGCTTGCGCTGAGCTCAGCGAAGATGCGTTCCGCCATATTGATCTACTGCGTGACGTCATGCGGCCCACCACTGAAAAGAACTCTTCAGTGCTTCATGGTAATAAGGTAAAAAAACAGTACAATCGCTTCTTCAAAGTTTCACCAAATGGTTTTATTTATGCAACTTAAAGCTCATAATACTGTATAACTTTGGTCGAGTAAAAACACGGAGCAAAAACATGGCTGAATCCTGAATGACTCCTATTTGGATTTGTCCTACCAAGCCTACTGCGCATGCGCGAAGCGGCTCGGCTCGGTTTTCCCTTTCGGGCGCTCTCGTTTTCTGTTAGAATTTGGTAAAGAAAAAAATAAATAAATATTATTTACCAGCTTACCGGGTCCATGAACATAAATCTGACAGCTGACAAGGTTGGGATATAAACGAATCAAATACAAGCCACCCGCCGGGACTCCTTACTGTCATCACAGTGATCTGTCTGTAAACAGTTTTCATGGGCCCAGTGACGTCACAGATCAGACGGAGGCGCATTAACGAAAGATTCTGATTGGTTTATAGTTGCCCACAATCTCAAAATGGCTGCCTCCTCCAACTTCGGCTCCTCTGTGTCAATTCATGATTTCAAAGTGAAAAATATTTTTTCATGTTCGATATATAATGGAAATAATTAACGGAATTGATTACGTATATGTTTTTCTCCTATTACACACACTGTACAAAAGTTGCCTTTTCCTTTAAAGCTTACATGGATTTCAGACATGATTATATGTTTATAACCCTTCCTGTCAGCGACGACCCTCAGAGACCACCATACCTGAGAGATCCGAAAACCGTCCACACAGCGCCTTTTTTTTTTTTGGATCCGTCTCCATCCAGCGACTCTCGAGTCCTTCAATAAACATTAAACAAAAAGCCTGACGTCGCTGAACTTCGACTCAGATCCTTTAACCGCGACATCGATCAAAGGGTCCGTTCTGCATGAGTCAGAGTCAGTGACTCAGAAAAGCCAGGACGTGTATCACAGCTCTCGTATCAAGTCCTGACCAAACATTTTACTAAAGAAAGAAAGAAAGAAAGAAAGAAAGAAAGCCTATCCTGCCCTAGAAACAGGATCTCTGACACCACAGCACTGCTGAACGTTCGATTCTAATTGGTCACAAGGTGATTCAACAGCTCTCTCTACAAGATTTATATTAATATCTTTTCATGATATTGTTTCTATAGCAACAACCTACTCGTTAGCCATGTTTCCATTAACCTTCTTAATACGCAATTTGAAACCGCTAGTGATAGAAATGTGAATAAATCGATATTTCGTGAGATTGAAATATAAACATGTTTTTCGCATTTAAGTCACATGGCATGATGGAAACGCGACCTTTCTGAAAAAAAGAGTGTTCTGTAAGAGCTATCGCGAGAGGAGAAACGCAGCTTTAATCATGTCACAGACTCAAAACGGAGCATTCGCAATTGTGGTTGGTCAAAATTGTTCAAATATCGCGTCTATATGGCTACAGTGTCTCGTACGCTGGGCGCTCCACGTAATCTGACAGGTTCAAATCGTGCACGGTTGTTGGTTTCGTGTCGTTTTCTTTGACGACGGAGGACTCTCCGGTGGCACACTGTAAAAAAAGAATAGTTGAGAATACTTGAAATTTCAAGGCAACAGTCTGCATTAAGAATTTTATGTTTTGCCAATGATGTGCCCATGATAATCCAAACTATGATAAAACTGTTATCTTTATTAAGAATTCTTAATTAAGTCAATTTCCAATTCCTCATTCTGCCAACACAGATTTCTCTTTTTGCTGAACAGTGGCATTCACAGTAGTACAAAAAGGCAATTGAGGTTATCAGACTTTTTGGGGGGGCTTTTTTCACCTTTATTTGGATAGGACAGTGTAGAAACAGGGAAGGATCGGGAAATGACCACGGGTCAGAATCGAACCCGGGTCCCCGGATTTATGGTATGGCGCCTTATCCACCTGAGCCACGATGCCATACCCATGATGTGGGTTTTAAAAACTTTATTTCAATATTGAAGTTTTGTAATTGTGTAGAACAATGAAAAAAGGCATGTATAGTTTAATGATAAATTGTGATTGGCTCAGGTGGATAAGGCGCCATACCATAAATCCAGGGACCCGGGTTCGGTTCTAACCTGAGGTCATTTCCTGATCTCCCGCTCATTTCCTGTCTCTACACTGTCCTATCCAAATAGAGGTGAAAAAAGCCCCAAAAAAATCTAAAAAAAAAATTGTGATAACCTCAATTGCCTTTTTGTACTACTGTGAATGCCACTGTTCAGCAAAAAGAGAAATCTATGTTGGCAGAATGAGGAATTGAAAATTGACTTAATTCAGAATTCTTAATAAAGATAACAGTTTTATCATAGTTTGGATTATCATGGGCACATCATTGGCAAAACATAAAATTCTTAATGCAGACTGTTGCCTTGAAATTTCAAGTATTCTCAACTATTTTTTTTTACAGTGCAGTGCTTTGCAACAATCAGGAAGTTTTTCCGCCACAGGAAAGTCTTCAGGACACAGACGTTTACGCTTTCTGGGTTTTTTTTTTTTCCAGCTTGTAGGTAATAACAGAAACGAAACGTACATCTTTATACAGATAAAATAGGTAAACGTGTTTATCTTTAATAAATAAATAAATGGCCAGTGCTAGATCACAATTCTGCATCAAATCACAGCACACACCATTCCTGATTTATCCTCAATTATACGTTAAAAACTTCATCTTTTGCGTTCCACTCCCGACTCCTTTACCCCACCACCGTCTACAGTATGTTCACATCCACCCCATTAGCATGCCTGCTTCGTTTACCACACTGACTCTTCTTTCCTTTTGCCCACTACAGTCAGATGGACTGGAGCGGGCGGAGCCTGCAATCGTCTCATCCTGACCCGGCCCACTGGAGAACTCGATGACCCCACCCAACCCCTCCCTACCGGCCAACCGGTACGCGGCCCCAAGTTGCTCCCAGCGACTCGCTTTTGCGGCCCCTTAATATGCTGTGACATGAAAAAAAGCGAGCGCTGCGGCGACAGTGTAACCATGGAGACTGGCGCCGAGAGCAACCAGCTGCAGTGTAGCATGCACCTATAATTAAAGCCAAAATATTCAAATACACACACACCCCAAAAATAAAGGGCAATAATTTGTTTACACACACACACACTTAAGAAAACTTCAAACAAATGTAACTTTCTGAAAAAAAAAAAAATTAAAATCCAGTGCATGTGCTTGCATGCGTGTGAGTGTGAGAAAGAAAGTGAGATAGGAAAAATGATACTTGGAAAGGGTGGGGACGTGGGACGCTAACTCGTCTCACCCTGATCTGGCCCGCTGAAGAACTCTTTCACCTCAGAGAGAGAGAGAGAGAGAGAGAGAGAGAGATGCATGCATCATGTTCGGTGTAGCCGTGTAACAAGCACCTCTCAGCTCCTGTCACTGCTGTGGGGGCTGTAAAGCGTTCACATGCGCAGAGCCTTCACACTCAAACCCCCCACCGAGTTGTTCATTCGTTCCGACGATGAAGTGCCAGGATTGTGACTGCATCTGAATTAGTAATCATCTGGACGCCTGCTTATTGTTTGCATGAGTCAAGTTTGTCTATAAACAATACAACAGCATCCAGAACACTGAGTGCCGTAATGCGAAGAAACTCTCGAACCCTTTACCTGGCCCCTCATTATGCTTACGATTATTGTTCGAATCCTCGCTGACTGGCAGAAATACTACGTTTTGAACCACGGATTACTAGTAGAGCCGAAGCAACCTTGACTTAACTAAAAACTCCACACGGAAACATACTAAATATGTTTAGATTTGAAAATTGTCGTGTTTATAGATTTTGGTGTACTCTTTTTTTTTTGCCATTCCCATTTCAAGTTTCGCGAGTCGGCCTAGTGTCTACCTCTCGATCGGGAGATCGCGAGTTCTACTTGCGGTCGGGTCCTACCAAAGGCCATCATAAAAATGGTACCTACTACCATCTGGCAAGGCATGCTACAATACAGGTGCAAGTGGGGAAGTCAAACTCTCGCGGTTACCAGAGGACTAGCCCCCCACTGTAACCCTAGCTGTATAGGCGAGAAACCGAGGGCTATCAATACGGAGATCGGCGCCGCACCCATACGCCTCAAACAGCTGGTTAGTACTGGGACAGGAGACTGCTGCCCCTTTTCCACCAAAGCAGTTCCAGGGCTGGTTCGGGGCCAGTGCTTAGTTTGGAACCGGGTTTTCTGTTTCCACTGACAAAGAACTGGCTCTGGGGCCAGAAAAACTGGTTCCAGGCTAGCACCAACTCTCTGCTGGGCCAGAGGAAAGAACCGTTTACGTCAGCGGGGGGGCGTAGTTGTTAAGACCGACAACAATAACAAGACCGCGAAAGATCGCCATTTTTAAGCGACGAGAAGCAGCAGCTGTACAAACGCGAAGTCATCCATTATTATTGTTGTTGTTGTTGCTGCTGCTTCTTCCGCGTTGTTTTTGCTTCGATATTCGCGCCAAGGTTTATGCAAATGTAGCGATGTAACTGACGTATACAGCGATGTAATGACATATACAATGATGTAACTGACGTATACAGCGATGTAATGACGTGTCTTCTCTTAGCACCGCGAGCGATGGAAAAGCAAGCTGGTTCTCAGCTGGCTCGCAAGTTGAACGAGTTGTGAACCAGCACCAGCACTGGCCCCGAACCAGCCCTGGAACTGATTTGGTGGAAAAGGGGTATGTCTGGGAAGACCAGATCCTGGCGTGAGAGGGACTTTGACTTTTTTGATACGACACGGTTACATCGAAGACTCAGCTCGGCTAGTCAGCGATCTACAAGATCACTAGCATGATGATCTTGACGACCACATCAGCATAAAGTTTCAAAGCCCATCTGTTTCAGCAGCACGTACGAATGACGAGGACAGATGAAAAGACTAAAGCGCTGCTGCATCACTTTCAGAAGAACTCATAGAACTCGGAATTAAATCATTTGACAAAGCAAAGTTGGAGCAGAACATGGACGACTCCGTGCTCGCAAAAATCTAGCAAGCGGACTAATGAGTAATGTTTACCTCAAACCTCATCAGAACAGTGAACTGAGTCGTTAATATTATAGATTCACCAAGCTGTATACTGATTTCTTTAAAGCAAATACTCGTACAAATGTTGATTTAAAGTCAGGGTCCGAACCCGAGGTTTAGGTTTAGGACAGTCCAGACTTTCCGAGTTGAGGACGTGTTTCCTCATTGGAGGTTTGAAATTCTGGTTGAACGCGCCGTTAATACTGTGGCACCTTATCTGCAGGCACTCAAACAGCATTATGGGTAAGGTAGCCATGAAACCGAGAAAACAGACCAAAATGTAAAAAAAAAACCCAACATTTAAATAAATAAAATACACTTTAATTCTAAAGATTAATACACAACTCGTTCAGGGTGGATTTTTTTTTCTTTAAAAGCGAATACTCCGAAGAAAAGATCACACACAGTTCACGCTCGGATCATTGACAAGAAGGTCAGTATTAATCAGCTGCTGTGCGAGCACAACTGTGTCGACGCTTATTGCTGAGTCACTTGCTGACTCAACCGTTCAGGACCAACTCCAGCACAAAGCAGCACAACACGGACTCAAAGTCAAAGTACTTGTTGCGGTATGAATAAGTGCGAGCAGGTCAAGCTCACTGCACTCCATTCACACAAACATATGCAGCATGTATCAGTCTTCATTTGTCTCCCACGGCGAGGGCACTGTAGTTACACGACACCCCTACACCCCTTCGAAAGCTCAAACTGCACAAGTGGGAGCTGTTTTATAAACAACATGACATGCACATTCCTTATTCAATGCTATGACAAGACCTCTTACACTCACTTTTTCCACACAAACATACTCACATAAAATTCAGTATCGAAACCTTAAAAAGATCTCCAAGAAAACAAGTACACATTGGTACACATTGCTTGAGGCTTACCTTCTCTATAAGTGAGGTTTCCTTTGGTGTCATCTGCTTTCTGGAAGTTTATACTGGCATAGGCGCTTGGTTCCTCCACTGCCCCTGCTGCCCCAAGGTCCACCTGCCGGGTCTGGAAGCTCAAGCTCCAATCCTGAACAAGCGGCTCTCGGTTCTGAACCAGATCCAGATCGATGTAGTTCAGGCCATTTTGGATCTGAGGGTCGATGTTGGATACTGTGCCAGCAGCAGCAGGAGGAGCAGCAGCATTGGAAGCCTCAACAGGCTTTAGCCAAACATTCTCAAATGAAGCAGAGCTGTGGCGTTTGACATCTTCTGACTGAAAGCCCGTGGCTGTGCTTACGGCCCCTTTGGTTGCTGTAGAGGCAAACGTTTCTGAGCTGTGCCGTCTCCTGCCTTGCGGGTCCACCCGGATCACTTTGGCACCCTGGTTTCTCATAGGAGTCGGGTTTACCCGGGAGAAGGCACTGAGATCTGTCAAAGGACCAATAAGCACAGACCTCCCTGGGGCTGCACCTAAGGTTGAGATGTCGTCATTGTGTGACTCGGAGCAGAGCAAGACTTCCGGGTCTTGTAACGAAGTGTTTATAAGCATCCTCTGGGAATCGGGATAGGCTGTCGAGTAAGACCCCAGCTGCATGCTCATGTAGTCACGTTCACGAATACTTTCGCAAGGCAGGTGAGGAGGTGAGGAGGCTATGTTTTCTGAGGCACTAACAATGGCGTAGTCTGGGGAATTGGATGTTGATTTTGTTGATTGTGAAAGCAAGCTCTGTGAACCTAGCTGCATATTCATGTAGTTGGAAGAAGTCGGCTCTGGTCGGCCATCAGCTCCATTGCCAGTGAACACGGGTGAAAACAGTGATGCTATGCTTGCTGAAAATGCTTTGTCATTAAACTCAATGTTGACATACTCTCCGGGACTTTTGGGCTCACCTGGGAAAGGGCTTTCACGCATTCGTGGAAGAGTGCTAGCTCTGTTGGCATCCAATGACAGCCTTGTTGGTCGCGCCAACCTAGAGTTGACCTCCAACCTTTTGGGCCTGACAGAAGATTGTTGTGAACCACTCTGACCACCCAAACTGTCACTGCTAGCCGAAGATGAGGAAGAGTCAGCACAAACCAAGCGGCCGCTGCCAAGTGACATGCGCAAGGGGCTCTGGTCCTGCTTCCTGTTGGCATGCTTGAAGGAACGGGGTAGAGAGTAGTAGGCATACGCTGGCCTGGACAGCTCGTCAACTGGGTTGAAGTAGCAGTCTGGTGGGGTGCCGGTGGTTGAGCCGCTAGCAGGAGACATGTTTATATAGTCTCCACATGAAGACACTTTCCCTTCTGTGCTCTCAATGGACAGCGCGGGGTTCATGCCATTGGTCCAGATTTTTCTGTAGTTTGTAGAAACATCTGGGGAACAGCTACCACTTGGTGACATCATCATATACCCATTGGAGTCCACTCTTGAGTGTTGCCGTGGGTTGATAATCTGCTGTGGGGCTGAAACACTTTTTGGACTCATAGGCATATAGTCTCCACTGTTTCCCGTTACCACCGCAGGGGCTACACCTGGTGACATTGGCATGTAGCCATCGTCCTTGTGACTGGACTCACTGCCACCTTCTGCGGTTGGCATATCCAAGCATTCTTCTGGATACGAATTTGTGGACAAGTTCCGATAGATTGATGGCGATGATGACGATACAGGTCGACTGCGATTATACGCTGGTGTCATTACTGTGTATTCATCCAGAGACACAGCACATGACTGTGAAGGCGTTGTTTGGAGGCATGTGGTTGGGGGTGACAGGGTGCCAGAAGAATGAGTCCTTTTCCTGAAACATTTCTCCAAGTCTGGCTCATCCATGTGAGACGGCGTTCTTCTGGATTGGCTCCCAGTACTAGTTAGTGAACCAGACTTGGTCATGCATATGTAGTTATTCAATTCCTCCTCCTTGGCAGGAGGGGTATGTCCAAGTGAGTCGGGGGTCACGCTGCGGAAGGAGCTTCGGAAATCGCATGGACTAGAACCATATTCATCTGAAGAGATGAAGCCCCCATCACTGGGCGACCCTGAGACAGAGGCACTGGAGCGTCGGGGGAAAAGACTATCAGACGTAGATCCGTGTCCACTAGTGCTGCTGGAGGACAGACTTACAGGGCTGATAGCTGATGGGGAACATCGTGACGACGGCATGGGGATGGACCTGCTATGGTTTAGTGGTGGATGCAGTCTGGATCTACCCCTGTGCCTTTGGGACTGTGTCCTAGAGGATCTTGGACTACTGGGGCTCCCATCTACAGATGCTGGCCTCGACATAGTTCCTTCCCCATCACTGGACGCCCTTACTCTGAACGAATGGCTGTGCCTGCCTGGGCCGGCCGGAGACGTAGCCATCACGCTTTCAGTCCTCAAGCGCCTTCCCAACCCGACCTGACTCGGAGGAGGGTTGTTGTGATGATGCCTTGTCCTCATTGGCACGGAAATGGGGTTGGAGCAGTTGGAAGAAGACTGGCTTTTGCTACGAGGTCGAAACTCTTCACTCATGGCTTTCATTGCCTCCAAGATAGTTTCGTGCATGTTCTGAGCCACAACCGAGTCGTCAACCTGCATCCAAAATTCACCAGGCCCAGTCACCGCAGATCTCCCAACTTCGATGAAAAAGAAATTTTCAGAGTGACCACACCTTCGGATGTTCATTAGCTGCAAAACGACTGCCGCAGCGTCAGAATTGAGTTTCACAAAACCCAAAGTCTTATTTGTGAGGCACAGTCTGTAAACTCCGATTAGGTTTTTGGTCTGTCCAAGTCCCTTTGGTTTCAGTATGACCTGCCACACTTCTTTGAAAGCAGGCCCGGGTGTAGTCTCTCCATAATTATCATCTCCGATGCCGCTGCTCCTGGCACTTTCATGGACCTTCCCTCGGTTGTGGAGGTCTACGAGGGCTTGATACCATGCATCCTGCTCCAGCTCGTTGTCCGCTGCGACTGCAAAGTATTCGTCCTTGGTGTACAGGGCGACGAGATGTTTGTTTTTAGAATCCGCCCTTTTGTTAATATTGAAGCAAGTCTCGAGTGGGATTGACCTTTTTGGAGCCCCAGACTTGTGCCTCCATTTTTTCTCATTCTCGTAGTACTCCAACCTGGAAGGCCCGGTATCGCTTGCAGCTCGGAGAACAAAAAACCTTTTGTGCATGCTTTTGGGTTTCCTTAAATAACCCACCTTTCTCACATCTGAAAAACAAGCCTTCTCTGTGGACGGACTTGCCATTTTATAAGAGGACGGGAATGCTGCTTTTTGTTTTAGGATTGCAATTGGAATTCCTTTAAAAACGGGAAAAGGGTGATGACGTGAAACTCTGTTTCCATCGAGCACAAAAAAAGCACTCGTGCTGCTTGCTCCTTCAGCAAAGTTATTGATTTGTTTGTTTGTTTGTTTGTTGTTGTTGTTGTTCTTCTTCTTCTTCAGACGGCTAAGCTAGCTGAGCAGCCCATGCCAAAACAAGCACTCGTTTTTTCACTAAGGTCCATTCTTGATCAAAAAACGGTGTGTTTTTCATCTCAGATAAGTTTCTGGAACCCATCATTAACTTGAGACCAGTGTGAAAGTACTGGAGAATTGTTTGCAAGAAGAGCAACAACAAGAAGGTGATGATGGTGAAGAAGCAGCAGCAGCAGCAGCAGCAGCAGAAAAGTCTGCCTTCAGTCCGGAGTTCGGTGATCACGATGAAAACAAGCCCCGTCAGCGCGAGAACTCATCTATCCCACAGGGAGCGCGAGCGCGAGACTCTCCCGCACACTGAAGTACCGCGTGCACAAACCGGACACGGAAAGCCAGTCCGCTGCAGCGCGCGCGAGCCCCGTTCCGCAGCTCCGACTCCCTTTACACCTCAGCGCAGAATCCCGCTCCGCTCCGCTCCTCTCCTCCTCTCTCCTCCTCTCCTCTCCTCCTCAACCCCAGCGCGTGCGCGCGCGTGCTCGTGCTCGTTACCCCCGCAGCCGAGTCCCTGCGTCCGGACTCCGAGCAGCGCTGAGCACGTGACACTCCACTGCGTGGCCAGATGAAAGCGCGAGTTCAGCCTACAATACCGACCGAAGCCCCGCCCATTACACTACGACCGCCTCAACCTAGCGCTCTCATTGGACGAGCGGCTTGTCCATCATCCTGAAGGGGGGGAAAAACCCACAACAACAACTACTCAAAGAAAGTTTGCTGTAGCCGTAGGCGTAGTAAAGAGCGCTATTTACGCAGAAACGACCATTTTTGCTCACGTCAATCATTTTTTAAAAAGAAATGGCATCTATAACACGTATATAAAAGTGTAATAATAAAACTTGTATGAAAATTAAACAGGAAAGTATTTATTTGACTGTTTTGGTCCACTTGCCACCATGGCATTATCTGAAACCCCGCCCACTTTGCACATACTCATATTGTGTGTGTGTGTGTGTGTGTGAATTTCCTCTTTAAACCTAATCCTACACACGAACTACAATATATTCTATTTTCCCAACCAACAATCTCTCTAGATCAGGGGTTCTCAAACCCTTCCATCCATCCATCCATCCATCCATCCATCCATAGCTGCTTATCCTATTCTACAGGGTCGTGGGTTGCACACTCTCATATCTCTGTGTGTGTAAATTTCCTCTTTAAACCTAATCCTACACACGAACTACAATATATTCTACATTCCCAACCAACAATCTCTCTAGATCAGGGGTTCTCAAACCCTTTCATCCATCCATCCATCCATCCATCCATCCATAGCTGCTTATCCTATTCTACAGGGTCGTGGGTTGCACACTCTCATATCTCTGTGTGTGTAAATTTCCTCTTTAAACCTAATCCTATACACGAACTACAATATATTCTACATTCCCAACCAACAATCTCTCTAGATCAGGGGTTCTCAAACCCTTTCATCCATCCATCCATCCATCCATCCATCCATCCATCCATAGCTGCTTATCCTATTCTACAGGGTCGTGGGTTGCACACTCTCATATCTCTGTGTGTGTAAATTTCCTCTTTAAACCTAATCCTACACACGAACTACAATATATTCTACATTCCCAACCAACAATCTCTCTAGATCAGGGGTTCTCAGACCCTTCCATCCATCCATCCATCCATCCATCCATCCATCCATCCATCCATCCATCCATCCATCCATTATCTGTAGCCGCTTATCCTATTCTACAGGCTCGTGGGTTGCACACTCTCATATCTGTGTGTGTGTGTGTGTGTGTGTGTGTGTGTGTGTGTGTGTGTGTGTGTGTGTGTGTGTGTGTGTGTGAATTTCCTCTTTAAACCTAACCCTACACACGAACTACAATATATTCTACATTCCCAACCAACAATCTCTCTAGATCAGGGGTTCTCAAACCCTTCCATCCATCCATCCATCCATCCATCCATCCATCCATCCATCCATCCATCCATCCATCCATAGCTGCTTATCCTATTCTACAGGGTCATGGGTTGCACACTCTCATATCTCTGTGTGTGTAAATTTCTTCTTTAAACCTAACCCTACACACGAACTACAATATATTCTACATTCCCAACCAACAATCTCTCTAGATCAGGGGTTCTCAAACCCTTTCATCCATCCATCCATCCATCCATCCATCCATCCATAGCTGCTTATCCTATTCTACAGGGTCGTGGGTTGCACACTCTCATATCTCTGTGTGTGTAAATTTCCTCTTTAAACCTAATCCTACACACGAACTACAATATATTCTACATTCCCAACCAACAATCTCTCTAGATCAGGGGTTCTCAAACCCTTTCATCCATCCATCCATCCATCCATCCATCCATCCATCCATCCATCCATCCATCCATCATCTGTAGCTGCTTATCCTCTTCTACAGGCTCGTGGGTTGCACACTCTCATATCTGTGTGTGTGTGTGTGTGTGTGTGTGTGTGTGTGTGTGTGTGTGTGTGTGTGTGTGTGAATTTCCTCTTTAAACCTAACCCTACACACGAACTACAATATATTCTACATTCCCAACCAACAATCTCTCTAGATCAGGGGTTCTCAAACCCTTCCATCCATCCATCCATCCATCCATCCATCCATCCATCCATCCATCCATCCATAGCTGCTTATCCTATTCTACAGGGTCATGGGTTGCACACTCTCATATCTCTGTGTGTGTAAATTTCTTCTTTAAACCTAACCCTACACACGAACTACAATATATTCTACATTCCCAACCAACAATCTCTCTAGATCAGGGGTTCTCAAACCCTTCCATCCATCCATCCATCCATCCATCCATCCATCCATCCATCCATCCATCCATAGCTGCTTATCCTATTCTACAGGGTCGTGGGTTGCACACTCTCATATCTCTGTGTGTGTAAATTTCCTCTTTAAACCTAATCCTATACACAAACTACAATATATTCTACATTCTCAACCAACAATCTCTCTAGATCAGGGGTTCTCAAACCCTTCCATCCATCCATCCATCCATCCATCCATCCATCCATCCATCATCTGTAGCTGCTTATCCTCTTCTACAGGCTCGTGGGTTGCACACTCTCATATCTGTGTGTGTGTGTGTGTGTGTGTGTGTGTGTGTGTGTGTGTGAATTTCCTCTTTAAACCTAACCCTACACACGAACTACAATATATTCTACATTCCCAACCAACAATCTCTCTAGATCAGGGGTTCTCAAACCCATCCATCCATCCATCCATCCATCCATTATCTCTAGCTGCTTATTCTGTTCTACAGAATCGCAGGCAAGCTGGAGCCTATCCCAGCTGACTATGGGTGAGAGGCGGGGTACACCCTGGACAAGTCGCCAGGTCATCACAGGGCTGACACATAGAGACACACAACCATTCACACACACATTCACACCTACGGTCAATTTAGAGCCACCGATTAGCCTAACCTGCATGTTTTTTGGACTGTGGGGGAAACCAGAGCACCCGGAGGAAACCCACGCAGACACGGGGAGAACATGCAAACTCCACACAGAAAAACCCTCGCCGGCTGCCGGGCTTGAACCTAGGACCGTCTTGCTGTAAGGTGACAGTGCAAACCACTACACCACCATGCCAAACCGGGTTCTCAAACCTCCATCCATCCATTATCTGTAGCCGCTTTATCCTGTTCTACAGGGTCGCAGGCGAGCTGGAGCCTATCCCAGCTGACTACGGGCGAAAGGCGGGGTACACCCTGGACAAGTCGCCAGGTCATCACAGGGCTGACACATAGACACAGACAACCATTCACACTCACATTCACACCTACAGTCAATTTAGAGTCACCAGTTAACCTAACCTGCATGTCTTTGGACTGTGGGGGAAACCGGAGCACCCGGAGGAAACCCACGCGGACACGGGGAGAACATGCAAACTCCACACAGAAAGGGCCACGCCAGCTGCCGGGCTCGAACCCAGGACCCTCTTGCTGTGAGGCGACAGCGCTAACCACTACACCACCGTGCTGCCCCGGGTTCTCAAACCTCTTATTTATTTATTTATTTATTTATTTATTTATTTATAGGCATAATAATTCAATAATGGTGATTTATGATGTCCAGAACTGTAATAAAATAAAGAATAATTTTCATTGCCCTTGGCTATCTTTCATGGACCCCTGAGGGACCCAACTTAGAGAACCGTAGCTGCGTTCATGAAATTTGACATCATTCCTAAATTTCCTCCTGATAAATGGCATAAGGGATGTGTTTATACGAATGCATATCTTTATTCTTTCATTCACTCATCTTCACTCAGGACAGGTCCACATATGGACATGTTTTACGGATAGTTGGAGGAGAACCCACACAGACACCGGGAGAACATGCACAGAGACTCCACGCAGATCGTAACCCAAGATCAGGATTGACCCAGAGACACTGAAGCTGTGATGAGGCAATGCTGCTCGCTGTGCCACCATCTCGCCCTTTAAAACTACAAACCTATTTTCCTCAACATCTCACGTCTCTCTTGAGGACGTCTTCGAAGCCAGATAAACATTTGAATCCTAACAACATGAAAGTAAATTGAAATAGATTTTAATAAGTTTGCAAATATATGCATACTCACTCACTGACCACTTTATTAGAAACACCCATTAGAAACTGTTTGATGCAGTTCTCTAATCAGCCGATCTCTTGACAGCAGCACAATGCATCAAATCATGCAGATACAAATCAAGAGCTTCAGTTAATGTTCACAATGTTCAAACATCAGAATGGGAAAAACTGTGATCTCAAAGTGTGACTTTCTTTCACTGTGGCGTGGGTGTTGGTTTGAGCCAGATGGACTGGTTTGAGTATTTCAGAAACTGCTGGTCTCCTGGGGTTTCCACACACAACAGTCTCTAGAGTTTACACAGACAGAATGGTCCGAAAAACAAAAAACACTGATTTGAGTTAGCGACAGTTCTGTGGGTGGAAACAAACGCCTTGTTGAGAAGAGAGGTCAGAGGAAAATGACCAGATTCGAGCTGCTTTAAGCCGCCAAGAAGAATATCGTAACTCACATAATCACTCTTTACAACCGTGGTGAGCAGAAAAGCATCTCAGCATGCAACAGCAGAACACATTAGGTTCCACTCCTGCAGCCAAGAACAGGGATCTTAGAATCAAGAACAAGTTCCTATTAAAGTGGCCAGTGAGTGTGTGTATATGCAACAAGACAAAGCCTCATTTGCATGATTAAATATGTGACCCCTCACTGAATCCAGGGACACATGTCGGCCGAAACGAATCCGAGATAATCGCAAAAGAAGCATTTTTTTTTCGAAATTTGTGATTTTTGTTTTTTTCCATCATGTGCAAGTTGAGATCTTGAAGAATGCAATCAGTATTTCAGATAATATATTGTTTTGTTGGAAAAGCATACATTTTTTGTTGCAAATTGTCTCGTTTTTGTCAGGGCTGTAGCCTGCTGGGGGGTGTGGGTAAATTACCATATGGGCCATTCACATGATGATTTAAGTCTTTTTTTTTCCGCGAATCAGCTGTATGATACGAGCTGAGCGCATGGCTACTTAACTGCATACAGGCGTGTAATTTCATGATGGAATGAGCAAGTTAAACAGAGCGCAGAGGAGCTGAAACACCGCGAAGCAAACAGACACACGGTATTTACATTGGAGATAACCATTTCTAGCAAAAAAAAAAAACGCACCTCGTTTTCCAGATTGAATGGAATACTTGAATGATCGGATGATACACGGACCGTTCTAGGATTACATTCCATCAGAGGCATTGGTGTGTGCAAGGCGCCGTTTCTCTTTCTGATGGCGTAAGTTTATTAATCTAAGGCTGCGTGGTTATTTTTGCATGTAACGGAGAGTGTTGTGGTTTGGTTAAGCCTAGGTCACAACCGGACGTACGATTTTTTGGCCGTGCGATTTTTGGCGTTTCCCAAATCGCTGCGTTTTTTTTTTTGTTGTTGTTCATGGAGAAAAATGCGCGTTGGCCCTAAGTTTGTCTTGCAACCTGAAAAAAACGTAAGCGCCCATAGAGTTTGTTTGACATGACAAAGAGCCTCTGCAGCCGGTCTACGGCTTGAAAATCAGCACATCACACGCACGCTCTCGTGCGTTTCATGCGCACTCTCGTGCGTTTCTTGTGTTTTTTGCGTGTAGACCGGCCGTAGGAGCGCGTACTGTATGGCCGGTTGTGACCGAGGCTTTACATGAAACTAGTGTTTGTTAGTTGTGTCATCATCGTGCTATCTTTCTTTCTTACGGTGTGAGTAATTTTTCAACCACAAAATGTTAAAGTACACTTTAGGACTTATTTTTATACTTCATAATTGTTTTGGGCATACTTTGTATGGAAGGAAAATTGACGTGGTGATCTTTGTTTACATGAAAGTAGCATCGTGCTAGCTAGTAAGGGGTAGGGCTTTCCTTAATGCCATGCAGATGAGCACCATTATGTGCCCGCCCTGCACCCAGAGTAGCTGAGATGGAAAACTTTGAGGGCGATTTTCTCCCTTTTCTGTTTTAAGAAGTATACACTTTCAAAAGGCCACACATTCTTCAAATATTGTCAGATCTCCACATGGAAGGCATCATTGGAAAGCTTAGAAACTGTACTTTCTGAATCTGTCAATAACTCAAAATGCCCCCGGGCAGACATGTGTCCCTGGATTCTGTTTTCTGACACATTTATAATTTTGATTCAGCTTCAACACATATAAGAATATCAGCAAACTATTTCCTTGCAAGAAATAGTGAGTCTCTCTTACAGAGTTAAGTCGAGCAAAGAGTTTGCAGATGAAATGCTCTCCAAATAGGTGAATTCGGGCTGCAGTGCTGAAAGTTTTTCACCATGTGTTTTGTGACAACGCTGCCGCCTACAGTTGTAGGTTAGTAAACAGTGGCGTGAGATTGTGCACATCTCTGGGTAGCATTGCACACCTTCTCTCTTTGCTCGAAAGACCCTTAACAGAGAAAAGTGCTTTTAATAGTGTAGTTTTTTTTTTTAAAATACCTAATCCTAACCTTGTTGGATTCTCATTCTGATGTTGTGAAGATGCTGACGAATACTGTGAAGTGTGAAGTGATAACAGGAAGTAATGTTCTCGCAGACGTTCCATGACATTAAATGTAACTATAAGCTACGCGCTTCAGGATGTTCAGTTGTAAGAAAATAATTAACTTTGGGATGGTAAGTTAATTAAGTCGCAGCTCGCCCTTATCATCATGTCTCTGAGGGTTTTATGGGGACAGCACTGTGTTATTACTGTATATAACACTGATATTAAGGAATCGTTATTAATAGAGAGTTTTCGCTGTTTCAGTTCTAGGCAGGAGCGCCGCCAGAAATTTTGGGCCCCATGAAAGATTAGAATTTTGGGCCCCCCAACTTTGCCCACCCTCGTCACAATTGCACTATTGTCATTATTTGACTTTTGATAGCCCATGGACCTTGAGTTTGTGACTTTGTTATTACATTTTATGTATTAACCTACCAGGGACTAGATGAAAACTGGTCAGTGACTAATTCTGGTGCATTTACAATCACAAATGAAAATTCAAGATTTTGCCTTTTATCTTTGATCTAGCAAACTGTATATGGTGCTCGCTCATTAAAAACTTCAATCCTAAAGCATTTATGGGTTGTATTGCTGCTTACCTCCTTCTCCAAAGGGGGGTTCAGTGGTTTGGTAGGGCGGAGGTCCCCCTGAGGCTGAATCTGTACATATTTAGGGCACCCCATTAGTTATGAAACTGGTTATTAGCACTAGTTATTAGCACCAGCATAACGTAATATTTCATCTTGTTTATCACACAAGTCAGTTCAGTTATTAAAATGGAAAAAATGTCACTGTACAAACTGTAAAAGTGTTCTCTTGATAGGCTAATCCAACCACGTTCATACTGTTCATTTACCATTCGCTAATATTTTGAACACACATGTGAGCGATAGCTACCTTTCTTTGGAAAAACTGAGTGACCAGTTGCCTGCCTCTCCAGTCCCTCTCAGCTTTCAGCTGCCTTTCTTTACGTTTTTGACAGCCACTCTTCATATTTAGCGATCATAGACTGTACGCACTCCACTGCTGGCTGGCTGCTGCACCGCAACACAGCAGCAAGTAGCGTTGCACTGATCAGCACACAGATTTAACGCATCGCGCTTCTACCAGAACTGGACCGTACCATTTCGCAAAAGGGGGAGGGTTAAATGACAATATGTTGAAGAACTCAAGAAATAGACAACCTTGTTCAATTAGCTAATTTTACCAGATGGAATATTGCATTGTTGTTCTTTCAAAAGTCTTATTAAAATCATTAGAAGCATATTATCAGCCCCTTAAAGGGCCCCATGGCAGTGCTGGGCCCCTAGAATTGTTCTAACCTTTCCCCCCCTGGCGGCGCCCATGGTTCTAGGTGTTTATTCTAATTAATAATTCAGTAACAATAACGATTACACACAATACAAAAAATAGAAGACACTATCTTTGTTCAAGAAAAATAAGCGTTCAAGCATTGTCACTTTGAATGATGTTACGATCAAAATATATCTCAAACTTATTGATATTATGTAAAGTGAAGAAGAGGAAGAAGAGGTCTGTTGTTGTTTCTAGCCATGCCCTGTGTTCCTGGTGTATAAACATGAGATTGCACACGTGCAATCTATTACCAAGGGGAAAACTAAAGAACAGAGACAGACTGCAGTCTTGACTGGAGGCCATTTTGTAAAGCATTCGTCTTATATCATCATTGTTGTCACCATTATGCCATTATTATAATTGCCTCACTCTCATTTACATTAAATTGTAGTAGCACAGAGAGAGAGAGAGAGAGAGAGAGAGACAGAGAGAGAGTGTTGGAGTGGAGAGAGTTTACTACATTACATCATGGCACAACTGGGTTCAGAGAGTACAAGCCTCTCTCACACACACACACCTTCTTGGACTCCTGCGATATTTCACACCAGGGATGGATGCTCAAACTCCCCCCTTTAACTTCCAAACCTCCCCAGTACAGTTTAACCCTACATATTACAACCCCGATTCCAAAAAGTTGGGACAAAGTACAAATTGTAAATAAAAACGGAATGCAATAATTTACAAATCTCAAAAACTGATATTGTATTCACAATAGAACATAGACAACATATCAAATGTCGAAAGTGAGACATTTTGAAATTTCATGCCAAATATTGGCTCATTTGAAATTTCATGACAGCAACACATCTCAAAAAAGTTGGGACAGAGCAATAAGAGGCTGGAAAAGTTAAAGGTACAAAAAAGGAACAGCTGGAGGACCATATTGCAACTCATTAGGTCAATTGGCAATAGGTCATTAACATGACTGGGTATAAAAAGAGCATCTTGGAGTGGCAGCGGCTCTCAGAAGTAAAGATGGGAAGAGGATCACCAATCCCCCTAATTCTGCGCCGACAAATAGTGGAGCAATATCAGAAAGGAGTTCGACAGTGTAAAATTGCAAAGAGTTTGAACATATCATCATCTACAGTGCATAATATCATCAAAAGATTCAGAGAATCTGGAAGAATCTCTGTGCGTAAGGGTCAAGGCCGGAAAACCATACTGGGTGCCCGTGATCGTCGGGCCCTTAGACGGCACTGTATCACATACAGGCATGCTTCTGTATTGGAAATCACAAAATGGGCTCAGGAATATTTCCAGAGAACATTATCTGTGAACGCAATTCACCGTGCCATCCGCCGTTGCCAGCTAAAATTCTATAGTTCAAAGAAGAAGCCGTATCTAAACATGATCCAGAAGCGCAGACGTCTTCTCTGGGCCAAGGCTCATTTAAAATGGACTGTGGCAAAGTGGAAAACTGTTCTGTGGTCAGACGAATCAAAATGTGAAGTTCTTTATGGAAATCAGAGACGCCGTGTCATTCGGACTAAAGAGGAGAAGGACGACCCAAGTTGTTATCAGCGCTCAGTTCAGAAGCCTGCATCTCTGATGGTATGGGGTTGCATTAGTGCGTGTGGCATGGGCAGCTTACACATCTGGAAAGACACCATCAATGCTGAAAGGTATATCCAGGTTCTAGAACAACATATGCTCCCATCCAGACGACGTCTCTTTCAGGGAAGACCTTGCATTTTCCAACATGACAATGCCAAACCACATACTGCATCAATTACAGCATCATGGCTGCGTAGAAGAAGGGTCCGGGTACTGAACTGGCCAGCCTGCAGTCCAGATCTTTCACCCATAGAAAACATTTGGCGCATCATAAAACGGAAGAGACGACAAAAAAGACCTAAGACAGTTGAGCAACTAGAATCCTACATTAGACAAGAATGGGTTAACATTCCTATCCCTAAACTTGAGCAACTTGTCTCCTCAGTCCCCAGACGTTTACAGACTGTTGTAAAGAGAAAAGGGGATGTCTCACAGTGCTAAACATGGCCTTGTCCCAACTTTTTTGAGATGTGTTGTTGACATGAAATTTAAAATCACCTAATTTTTCTCTTTAAATGATACATTTTCTCAGTTTAAACATTTGATATGTCATCTATGTTCTATTCTGAATAAAATATGGAATTTTGAAACTTCCACATCATTGCATTCCGTTTTAATTTACAATTTGTACTTTGTCCCAACTTTTTTGGAATCGGGGTTGTACATGTACACGAGTGTTTTACTGGGAAATACACCACTTGTATTTTTCATACCAGCTCTATCTGGGACATGGAGAACCAAAACCATGACGTAAATCTCTTTATTTTTTTCGCAGTGCGGTTTCCATCAAATCCTGCGCTCTGATTGGCTGGCGAGCGGGTCCGTATCCTACGATACGGACCCTGGTTACGGACCTCTGGCGACTCACTCATTCACAACAACAACAAACATAGTCGCATTTTTTGTCAACATTTATCTCTTTTTATAAGATTTATTTATAAGATTATCAAAAATCTTATAAATGTTTGCCAGCATTTCTCAGGAGAATAGCATTAATTTTACAGCATGGATAGCGATAACGACAGTGTTCACAGCGAAAGCGAGTTTTACTACCCTGAGGAAGAAGAAATAAAATAAAACATTTCAGGAGAAAGCTAAAAACCTCTAACTGTTGCTAACGCTGAGCAAAAACATGGCTGAATCCTGAATGACTCCTATTTGTATACAACCCCGATTCCAAAAAAATTGGGACAAAGTACAAATTGTAAATAAAAACGGAATGCAATGATGTGGAAGTTTCAAAATTCCATATTTTATTCAGAATAGAACATAGATGACATATCAAATGTTTAAACTGAGAAAATGTATCATTTAAAGAGAAAAGTTAGGTGATTTTAAATTTCATGACAACAACACATCTCAAAAAAGTTGGGACAAGGCCATGTTTCCCACTGTGAGACATCCCCTTTTCTCTTTACAACAGTCTGTAAATGTCTGGGGACTGAGGAGACAAGTTGCTCAAGTTTAGGGATAGGAATGTTAACCCATTCTTGTCTGATGTAGGATTCTAGTTGCTCTACTGTCTTAGGTCTTTTTTGTCGTATCTTCCATTTTATGATGCGCCAAATGTTTTCTATGGGTGAAAGATCTGGACTGCAGGCTGGCCAGTTCAGTACCCGGACCCTTCTTCTACGCAGCCATGATGCTGTAATTGATGCAGTATGTGGTTTGGCATTGTCATGTTGGAAAATGCAAGGTCTTCCCTGAAAGAGACGTCGTCTGGATGGGAGCATATATTGCTCTAGAACCTGGATATACCTTTCAGCATTGATGGTGTCTTTCCAGATGTGTAAGCTGTCCATGCCACACGCACTAATGCAACCCCATACCATCAGAGATGCAGGCTTCTGAACTGAGCACTGATAACAACTTGGGTCGTCCTTCTCCTCTTTAGTCCGAATGACACGGCGGCCCTGATTTCCATAAAGAACTTCAAATTTTGATTAATCTGACCACAGAACAGTTTTCCACTTTGCCACAGTCCATTTTAAATGAGCCTTGGCCCAGAGAAGACGTCTGCGCTTCTGGATCATGTTTAGATACGGCTTCTTCTTTGAACTATAGAGTTTTAGCTGGCAACGGCAGATGGCACGGTGAATTGTGTTCACAGATAATGTTCTCTGGAAATGTTCCTGAGCCCATTTTGTGATTTCCAATACAGAAGCATGCCTGTATGTGATGCAGTGCCGTCTAAGGGCCCAAAGATCACGGGCACCCAGTATGGTTTTCCGGCCTTGACCCTTACGCACAGAGATTCTTCCAGATTCTCTGAATCTTTTGATGATATTATGCACTGTAGATGATGATATGTTCAAACTCTTTGCAATTTTACACTGTCGAACTCCTTTCTGATATTGCTCCACTATTTGTCGGCGCAGAATTCGGGGGATTGGTGATCCTCTTCCCATCTTTACTTCTGAGAGCCGCTGCCACTCCAAGATGCTCTTTTTATACCCAGTCATGTTAATGACCTATTGCCAATTGACCTAATGAGTTGCAATTTGGTCCTCCAGCTGTTCCTTTTTTGTACCTTTAACTTTTCCAGCCTCTTATTGCCCCTGTCCCAACTTTTTTGAGATGTGTTACTGTCATGAAATTTCAAATGAGCCAATATTTGGCATGAAATTTCAAAATGTCTCACTTTCGACATTTGATATGTTGTCTATGTTCTATTGTGAATACAATATCAGTTTTTGAGATTTGTAAATTATTGCATTCCGTTTTTATTTACAATTTGTACTTTGTCCCAACTTTTTTGGAATTGGGGTTGTAAATAGGGAACTACATAGGCGGCAAAATGTAGTTTTTTTCCTCCCATGGAAGTGCACTTGTATACCGAGGAGGAAGCCATTTGCATTACAGCCGTGAATGAGGATTCAAAATGACATTAATTTTACAGCATGGATAGCGGTAACGACAGTGTTCACAGCGAAAGCGAGTTTTACTACCCTGAGGAAGAAGAAATAAAAGAAAACATTTCAGGAGAAAGCTAAAAACCTCAAACTTGCTAACGCCTAGCAAAAACATGGCTGAATCCTGAATGATTCAATTTTGTATCAATAGGGGACTACACAGGCGGCAAAATATAGTTTTTTTCCTGCCATGGAAGTGCACTTGTATACCGAGCAGGAAGCAATTTGCATGACAGCCGTGAATGAGGATTCAAAATGGCGGCTCAGCTCGGTTTTCCCTTTCAGGCGCTCTCGTTTTCTATTAGAATTTGGTAAAGAAAAAAATAAATATATTATTTACCAGCTTAAGGTCGGTCCGTATGGTGAAATACCGTGACCTCGGCCTTGAATACTGGCCTCGGCCCAGAGGGCCTCGCTCAGTACTTTCAAGACCTCGGTCACAGTATTTCACCATACGGACCTCCCAGCTGGTAAATAACACACACACACACACACACACACACATATATATATATATATATATATATATATATATATATATATATATATATATATATATATATATATATATGTCACTTCTGAGGAAATCGATGAATTGTTTTGGTAAATTTGGGTACTTTTTGTTTGTGAACGTGTCGATATAAGAAAAAGAAAATCACACATTGGTTTCAAGATATGAAGTTTATCTTCTCATTTTGAAAAACTAATATTTTTTAGATAAAATACATCACGGATCGGCGGCACGGTGGTGTAGTGGTTAGCGCTGTCGCCTCACAGCAAGAAGGTCCGGGTTCGAGCCCCGTGGCCGGTGAGGGCCTTTCTGTGTGGAGTTTGCATGTTCTCCCCGTGTCCGCGTGGGTTTCCTCCTGGTGCTCCGGTTTCCCCCACAGTCCAAAGACATGCAGGTTAGGTTAACTGGTGACTCTAAATTGACCGTAGGTGTGAATGTGAGTGTGAATGGTTATCTGTGTCTATGTGTCAGCCCTGTGATGACCTGGCGACTTGTCCAGGGTGTACCCCGCCTTTCGCCCGTAGTCAGCTGGGATAGGCTCCAGCTTGCCTGCGACCCTGTAGAACAGGATAAAGCGGCTACAGATAATGAGATGAGAGATGAGAAAACACTTTTGTGTTGTTTCAGGAAAATAATCCACTTGACTGAGTTTTAGTCCTTACTCAATTCTACTGACATGATTAAAAAAAATGGCGAAGGTGTATTTGGGGGCCCCTACACACACACACACACACACACACACAAAACATGCTCATTCCTGCAGTACTGCACCGGCTGTTGGTCCCAAGGTTGCTACGGCAACACATCACAACACAGACACGGCTTGGTCGGCTGACATCATTTTCACCGTAGAACACTCGTGCCATTTACTCCCTAAGCACCTTTTAATCTCTTATAACATTTACCAAGATTCCTTTCCCAGCTCTTATTTATCTCTCTCAAACACACATTTGTGTTTCGATTCTGTTGGATAAGAGTGTTGCAGAATGCTGCCATGGATTATTTATGATTGCATTTACATGTTCAATGCACAGGAATAACTGCTGTGTACTTCACTACTGTAGTAAAAGTTCAGTGTGTTACACAAACAGCTCCTTCTCCATCTCCATCTCCACACCTCCTGCACTTCACTGGCCCCGTAACAACACGCGACGCAGACCCAGGCACTGTAACTGTTAAAGTGTCTCACCACCACTAAGGAGAAATCCTTCATTCTGATGGTCTGAAGCCGTTTCCTCTGGGTTTTCCTGATGTACGGCTTTTGGAACTGGTGCACAAGAAGTGTTGAGTGACAGAAAGCCCATCCTTTAGAGCCTGTGATTGTAGTGAAGGTGTGAATACATTAACATCGAGGACGGTTTACATGCAGAAGCACCAGTGAGGCTGATCATTTAATTCACTCCTGATGGGCTGTACGTCCATGATGTTCTGAAACGACTGAAGGTTCCTTAAATAAGGAAAGCAGGCTCTGTCTCATCCTGTAGGATTTATTTTTTTAAATATAGTACTTTGCAAAACAAAACACAACACCATATTGTTCTATATTGTTCTTCCTCAGCTTAATATTGTTCTGTTTTTTCCCCTTCAAACTGATTTTCTGTGAACAATTCCACAAGAACTGTGAGAAACTTCATTCAGACGTTGCTGTGTAGGTTTTGTAATGGCGCTGTTATTCTCATTGTTTTCACTGAATACTTTTTAAGGTGTGAAAGAAAAACGAGTAAAAATTTCCCATTGAAATCCTGGAATCTTTGTGACTTTTACATTCTATATCTATCTATCTATCTATCTATCTATCTATCTATCTATCTATCTATCTATCTATCTATCTATCTATCTATCTATCTATCTATCTATCTATGTCTCTGTCAATCAATCAATCAATCAATCAATCAATCAATCAATCAATCAATCAATCTGTTTCTCAATCAATCAATCAATCTGTGTCTGTATTGATCATCTATCTATCTATCTATCTATCTATCTATCTATCTATCTATCTATCTATCTATCTATCTATGTCTCTGACTATCAATCAATCAATCAATCAATCAATCAATCAATCAATCAATCAATCAATCAATCAATCAATCTGTTTCTCAATCAATCTGTGTCTATCTATCTATCTATCTATCTATCTATCTATCTATCTATCTATCTATCTATCTATCTATCTATCTATCTATGTCTCTGACTATCAATCAATCAATCAATCAATCAATCAATCAATCTGTTTCTCAATCAATCTGTGTCTATCTATCTATCTATCTATCTATCTATCTATCTATCTATCTATCTATCTATCTATCTATCTATGTCTCTGACTATCAATCAATCAATCAATCAATCAATCAATCAATCAATCAATCAATCTGTTTCTCAATCAATCTGTGTCTATCTATCTATCTATCTATCTATCTATCTATCTATCTATCTATCTATCTATCTGTTAATATTCTATCCACATTCACTGGATATGAGCAATCGACAATCGAGTGCTCTGATTGCTTACTCTACTACAAGGATATCAGCTCATATACCGTGAGTAGAGAAAAACAAAATGGCGGTGCATGATGCTGAACCAACCGAAGAAGAAATAAAAACTCTATTCAAAAACAAAACCCCTAAAATATTTTTAAAAAAGCCACAAAATATGGAATGAAAGTATTTGATGGTAAGAACATATCTTTTTTTTCAAGAATTATTATTATTATTGCATTTTCCACAAATTGCTCCTGTCATTTCACCGGTTTGTTTACATTCTAAGTGGAAACGATTTTGTCGGACGTTTTGTATAAAGATTTTATTTATCGAATTTGCAAAAAATAAAAATGCTCTGTTTCTCAAAATTCAGTGAATGTGTATAGAATTAAGTTATTCCACTCAATCTCATCATACATGGATTATAGACAAATCATCAGCTATCAGCGCATTTACGACTCGATTTCGTGGGATAACTGTTTATTATGTAACCTCTCTCTCTATCTATCTATCTATCTATCTATCTATCTATCTATCTATCTATCTATCTATCTATCTATCTATCTATCTATGTCTCTGTCAATCAATCAATCAATCAATCTGTTTCTCAATCAATCAATCAATCAATCAATCAATCAATCAATCAATCAATCTGTGTCTGTATTGATCTATCTATCTATCTATCTATCTATCTATCTATCTATCTATCTATCTATCTATCTATCTATCTATCTATCTATCTATGTCTCTGTCAATCAATCAATCAATCAATCAATCAATCAATCTATCTATCTATCTATCTATCTATCTATCTATCTATCGATGTCTCTGACTATCAATCAATCTCAATCAATCAATCAATCAATCTGTTTCTCAATCAATCTGTTTCTCAATCAATCTGTGTCTCTATCTATCTATCTATCTATCTATCTATCTATCTATCTATCTATCTATCTATCTATCTATCTATCTATCTATCTATCTATCTATGTCTCTGACTATCAATCAATCAATCAATCAATCAATCAATCAATCAATCAGTCTGTTTCTCAATCAATCTCTATCTATCTATCTATCTATCTATCTATCTATCTATCTATCTATCTATCTATCTATCTATCTATGTCTCTGTCTATCCATCAGTCAATTTGTTTCTCAACCAATCTGTCTGTATCGTTCAGTCAATCAATCAATCAATCAATCAATCAATCAATCAATCTATCTATCTATCTATCTATCTATCTATCTATCTATCTATCTATCTATCTATCTATCTATCTATCTATCTATCTATCTATCTATCTATCTATCTATTACTTCCACAATAAATAAAATTAGATTTGTATTTCCTGAAGGAAATATTAGAGCAGCAGCTACAATTATTGACAGTCCATAATTATCGACACCTTTTCAGATTTCTCATTCATCTCATTATCTCTAGCCGCTTTATCCTTCTACAGGGTCGCAGGCAAGCTGGAGCCTATCCCAGCTGACTACGGGCGAAAGGCGGGGTACACCCTGGACAAGTCGCCAGGTCATCACAGGGCTGACACATAGACACAGACAACCATTCACACTCACATTCACACCTACGCTCAATTTAGAGTCACCAGTTAACCTAACCTGCATGTCTTTGGACTGTGGGGGAAACCGGAGCACCCGGAGGAAACCCACGCGGACACGGGGAGAACATGCAAACTCCGCACAGAAAGGCCCTCGTCGGCCACGGGGCTCGAACCCGGACCTTCTTGCTGTGAGGCGACAGCGCTAACCACTACACCACCGTGCCACCCTTTTCAGATTTACCAATAAAAAAACAATTTTACAAAGGTGAGTTTCAGTTCCAACAGTTATTATTGGTTAATTAATCAACCGGAAGCCCCGCCTCACCCTTTAATCTTGTCATCTGATGATGCAGCTCGTTACCTGAGATGGAATTTTTTTTGCACGATCAGCAATTTGATGAAAACCCGGACGTTCTCATCGCAGGTAAGCATGGTGGAAAAATCATGGACATGTTTTTACTGATCAAATTCACCGATATTTCATGAACTCCTCTGCTTTGTTTCTTACTCTTTCATTTGACAGTTGCCATTCTGTATCTAAACGCGTGTTTGAGAAGTCACGTGAGGTGTCGATAATAGTGATCACTTTCACCAGTGTCCACCATTATCGACACCCTGTGGAATTAAGGGACATTTACAACTGTTATGGATCAATCTTTGGGTAACATTATTGAAGTAGATGAAGTACTTTAAAAAAAAAAAAGTGCTGTGATTTATAATAATTTTTTTCTGATTTATAACAGAATGGAATGTTTTTATAGAGTATTTGGAATCCGATTGCAATAAATAGAATTAGACCAGAATTAAATTCCGAGCATATAAAAAATTACATGCTTGAAATATTCAGATTTCTCTATTCCATTCAGAATTGTTTAATATTTTTTGCAGTTTGTTGTAAATATCGACCACATATTACAATATCAGGAGACATTTTATATTTTGGTTTGAGGAATGAGATGCGACCTTTGACCTGGATTTTCATGCGGTTACAATGTCAATTCCCTGTTGACATTTATTGGTAAACAACAAAACTAGAAATTAATACAAACAACAACAAATGATTAACAAAATGTGATCTATGAAAATATTTAGAAAGTGGAACAAAAAGATTTTCTGATGCAGGTTAAACATTATCAGTTCATTTGCTTACAAACATTAGAATTACTTCCTCATTTACAGTGGTGCTTGAAAGTTAGTGAACCCTTTAGAATTTTCTATATTTCTGCATAAATATGACCTAAAACATCATCAGATTTTCACACAAGTCCTAAAAGTAGATAAAGAGAACCCAGTTAAACAAATGAGACAAAAATATTATACTTGGTCATTTATTTATTGAGGAAAATGATCCAATATTACAGATCTGTGAGTGGCAAAAGTATGTGAACCTTGGCTTTAAGTATCCAGTAACTGTGGACAAAGGTGTCGATGATTGTGGAATGGTGTCGATAACCGTGGACAAAGGTATCGATGATTGTGGAATGGTGTCAATAACTGTGGACAAAGGTGTCGATGATTGTGGAACAGTGTCGATAACCGTGGACAAAGGTGTCAATAATTGTGGAATAGTGTTGATAACTGTGGACAAAGGTATCGATAATTGTGG
Organism: Neoarius graeffei; assembly: GCF_027579695.1. Lineage (NCBI taxonomy): Eukaryota > Metazoa > Chordata > Actinopteri > Siluriformes > Ariidae > Neoarius > Neoarius graeffei. The sequence goes on from NC_083584.1 coordinate 59,569,441, forward strand.
AACAGTGTCGATAACTGTGGACAAAGGTGTCGATAATTGTGGACAAAGGTGTCGATAATTGTGGAACGGTGTCGATAACCATGGACAAAGGTGTTGATAATTGTGGAACGGTGTTGGTAACTGTGGACAAAGGTATCAATACTTGTGGAACAGTGTCGATAACTGTGGACAAAGGTATAGATAATTGTGGAATGGTGTTGATAACCGTGGACAAAGGTATCAATAATTGTGGAACAGTGTCGATAACTGTGGACAAAGGTGTCGATAATTGTGGAACGGTGTCGATAACTGTGGACAAAGGTATTGATAATTGTGGAACAGTGTCGATAACTGTGGACAAAGGTGTCGATAATTGTGGAACAGTGTTGATAACTGTGGACAAAGGTGTTAATAATTGTGGAATGGTGTCGATAATTGTGGAACAGTGTTGATAACTGTGGACAAAGGTGTCGATAATTGTGGAACGATGTCGATAACTGTGGACAAAGGTGTCGATAATTGTGGACAAAGGTGTCAATAATTGTGGAACGGTGTCGATAATTGTGGAACGGTGTTGAGAACTGTGGACAAAGGTGTCAATAATTGTGGAACAGTGTCGATAACCGTGGACAAAGGTATAGATAATTGTGGAACGGTGTCGATAACCGTGGACAAAGGTGTTGATAATTGTGGACAAAGGTGTCAATAATTGTGGAACGGTGTCGATAATTGTGGAACGGTGTTGAGAACTGTGGACAAAGGTATCAATAATTGTGGAACAGTGTCGATAACTGTGGACAAAGATATAGATAATTGTGGAATGGTGTTGATAACCGTGGACAAAGGTATTGATAATTGTGGAACAGTGTCGATAACTGTGGACAAAGGTGTCGATAATTGTGGAACGATGTCGATAACTGTGGACAAAGGTGTCGATAATTGTGGAACGGTGTCAATAACCGTGGACAAAGGTATTGATAATTGTGGAACAGTGTTGATAACTGTGGACAAAGGTGTCGATAATTGTGGAACGGTGTCTGTAGAGGCTTGTTTTTAGTGAGACCTTGAGAAAAGTGCTATAGCTTACACTGACGAAGTCTCTGACCCAAAGTAGCTGTTTCCACTCTCAATGTCCATGTGCCTTGTAATAAATCCACTTGAAGCATCTTGAAAGTTGAACTTTAATCCTCGTTTTAACAGTTACAAAACACACATGAACTAACTAACTAAACTAGCTACTGATGAAATAAAAAGGTTCTAATGTCTGCCGGAGATTCAGAGAGCCAGGTAAGAAAAACTGTTCGCTTCCACGGCTCCTCAAGATCTACAATGAGAAGCGCAAGACCGTTCCTATAGAATTCTAATTCTTCGCATATGAATTCTAATTCTAATTCTTCTAATTCTAACGGTCTCTAATTCTTCTAACCTTGCCACATATTATTCATCATTTTAATCATGAAATAAACTACTTATATGAAATTACAAATTCAAATGAAATTATTTATATCTTTAACATAAATTGTAATTCACATCTATATGAATTCTACTTTGGCCGCTACAGTGTCGATAACTGTGGACAAAGGTGTCGATAATTGTGGAACGGTGTCGATAATTGTGGAACAGTGTCAATAACTGTGGAGAAAGGTATCGATAATTGTGGAACGGTGTCGATAACCGTGGACAAAGGTGTTGATAATTGTGGACAAAGGTGTCAATAATTGTGGAACGGTGTCGATAATTGTGGAACAGTGTTGAGAACTGTGGACAAAGGTGTTGATAATTGTGGAACGGTGTCCATAACCTTGGACAAAGGTGTCGATAATTGTGGGACGGTGTCGATAACCGTGGAAAAAGCTGTTGATAATTGTGGAATGGTGTCGATAACCGTGGACAAAGGTATCGATAATTGTGGAATGGTGTTGATAACCATGGACAAAGGTATCGATAATTGTGGAACAGTGTTGATAACTGTGGACAAAGGTGTCGATAACTGTGGACAAAGGTGTCGATAATTGTGGAACGGTGTCGATAACCGTGGACAAAGGTGTTGATAATTGTGGGACGGTGTCGATAACCGTGGACAAAGGTGTTGATAATTATGGAACGGTGTCAATAACCGTGGACAAAGATATCGATAATTGTGGAACAGTGTTGATAACTGTGGACAAAGGTGTCAATAATTGTGGAACGGTGTCGATAATTGTGGAACGGTGTCGATACCTGTGGACAAAGGTGTTGATAATTGTGGAACGGTGTCGATAACTGTGGACAAAGGTGTCGATAATTGTGGACAAAGGTGTTGATAATTGTGGAATGGTGTTGATAATTGTGGAACGGTGTTGATAACTGTGGACAAAGGTGTTAATAATTGTGGAATGGTGTCAATAACCGTGGACAAAGGTATCGATAATCGTGGAACGGTGTCGATAACCGTGGACAAAGGTATCGATAATTGTGGAACAGTGTTGATAACTGTGGACAAAGGTGTCGATAATTGTGAAACGGTGTTGATAATCATGGAACGGTGTTGATAACTGTGGACAAAGGTGTTGATAATTGTGGAACGGTGTCAATAACTGTAGACAAAGGTATCGATAATTGTGGAATGGTGTCGATAACCGTGGACAAAGGTGTCGATAATTGTGGAATGGTGTCGATAATTGTGAGAACGGCGCCAATAACTGTGGACAAAGGTATCGATAATTGTGGAACAGTGTCGATAATTGTGGAACGGCGCCGATAACTGTGGACAAAGGTGTCCATGATTGTGATGTGGTGTCACGTGATCTGATACGCTAAGTAATCGGGAATCAATTCTTTTTTTTGGGGGGGGGGGTAATTATTCATGCACAATTTACGTATTGATAGTCTTTTCTACTTTTGCAACGGCCAAAATATCGTTAAGGTGTCGATAATTGTAGCCGTCGCTCTGGTAGTGTTTATAGATTAAAAGTAAGAGAAGTGCCTAATATGTTAATATTAATACTTAATATATTTTAATATTTCATATTTATGCTCAAAACGTTCATCTTTTTAGCACTGGTTATTAGGAGTAGCACAAAACTCCTCCTAGAGACAATAAAGTATTTATTTTTATTTTATTTTTTCCAGAAAGTACTGAGGGATTTGTGAAGTCATGCTAATGCTAATCTGCGCGAGCCCCCATTTCGGTGTGTTTACTTCCGGTATGGCGCTGATGGAATGATCTGAAACTAGTTGAGTGAAACATGACGTGTAGCACACAGGAGCGGGGATTCGGCCTGGAATAAACTCTGTAGGAAACGTGTCAGGAGTTATAACGACTGCTGGCAGCTCTGTGTTACACCGAGAAAAGAAAAGAAGGGAAGAGAAGGAGCTCTCTCTCTCTCTCACACACACACGGTCCCCCTGAAACACGGTAAGCTGCTGGACCTCAAACTGTATTTGCGACTTGAAAGTTGTTCAGTTTTTCATTCGAGATACTTTATAGGTTGTGTCAGAAATATTTATTTCCTCAAAATATCAAACTTCAGTGCCTGAAGTCCAACTCGGAGTGTGTGAAGTTTCTGTGTTTGAGATGAACAGCTGAAGTTCTCCTTCCTGAAGCGCAGTGAGTGTGTTAATGTGGAAAGGTGTATCCGGGGTTGAGTGACTGTGGTGATAAGTTGTTGTGTTTTCGCTGTAGTGTCTACATTAACTGCCTCTGGTCACACGTACAGCGTCAACACTACAACTTATCACCACAATCACTAAACCCATGATAAAAAAAAAATGCCCCCTAGAATTTCCTTTTACCCTAGAATTTTGTGGTATTTCAGCAAGTTTTCAAATACACAGTTCTAAGCGATACTCATGTGTTTTCTAAGGGTATAACTGAGTTATTTTATCAAAAGTACATCATTTTTTAAAAACATTTATTTCTGCAACATAAATCAACATCAGGGCGGCACAGTGGTGTAGTGGTTAGCGCTGTCGCCTCACAGCAAGAAGGTCCTGGGTTCGAGCCCCGGGGCCGGCGAGGGCCTTTCTGTGTGGAGTTTGCATGTTCTCCCCGTGTCCGCGTGGGTTTCCTCCGGGTGCTCCGGTTTCCCCCACAGTCCAAAGACATGCAGGTTAGGTTAACTGGTGACTCTAAATTGAGCGTAGGTGTGAATGTGAGTGTGAATGGTTGTCTGTGCCCATGTTTACATTAGACCGTATCAGCGGATCATCAGATTAACGTTTTTAAAACGATTCGCGTGCACACAGCAACACCAATACGCGGATACACTCTGCTCCGCAGGCATCCTGCGCTCCAAATCACTCCGCCCTGAACAGCGAGTGCCCTCTGGAGGGTGCGCACTCCGGCCCTGCGCAGCTCACAGAGCGCGCGAGTCAAGTGCACAAGCTGTGATTCGGGACTGAGCCGCTGTGTGTGTGATCCCAGCGCATATCACTTACCACTTGCAAGTGGAAGGATGGCAAGCCTAAAGACAATCATAACTACACAATGGGCAGTATTTGCATCAGTATTTGCAGTATTTTCATACTTTTATACTCTTTAATGAAAGGTGATACAAGGCGGAAGTCCGTGCCGTTTTTCAGCAGTCGCGTCACATGACCAACGCCAGCGAATCAGGAAGGTGGATGTCACAGTGACGTTGTCCAATGACGACGCCAGCTAGAGCTCAGCACAGCGTATCCGCGTATCTCAATGTTTACACAGCACCGGACCAGACACGATCTGGATTGAATACGTGGACCCTGGCGGATTCCCGTTTCCTGGCGTTTCCAGGCGGTTTAATGTAAACGGACAGTGCATCCGCGAAGAAAACGAGACAGATACGGTCTAATGTAAACTTGGCCTGTGTCTATGTGTCAGCCCTGTGATGACCTGGCGACTTGTCCAGGGTGTACCCCGCCTTTCGCCCGTAGTCAGCTGGGATAGGCTCCAGCTTGCCTGCGACCCTGTAGAACAGGATAAAGTGGCTAGAGATAATGAGATGAGAAATCAATATCATGTATACTATTGCATCTCAAAAAATTAGAATATTGTGAAAAAGTTCAATATTTTCCATCAGTTATTTAAGAAAGTGAAAATGTTATATATTATAGACTCATTACACATAAACTAAAATGTTTCAAGCATTTTTCTGTTTTAATTTTAATCAGTATGGCATACAGTACAAAAACAAAAAAACATCTCAAAATATTAGAATATTTCATTTTGAGTTTGAGTAAAACAGTATGAACACAGTGTATCTCTCGGTCTAGTTCAGTACACACAACCACAATCATGGGGAAGACTGCTGACTTGACTGTTGTCCAGAAGATGATCACTGATGCCCTCCACAAGGAGGGTAAGCCACAAAAGGTCATTGCTGAAAAGGGTGGCTGGAAAAGGTGCACAAGCAACAGGGATGGCCGCAGTCTTGAGAGGATTGTCAAGAAAAGTTGATTCAAGAACTTGGGAGAGCTTCACAAGGAGTGGACTGAGGCTGGTGTCAGTGTATCAAGACCCATCACAAACAGACATCTTCAAGAAGGGGGATACAACTTTCACATTCCTAATATCAAGCTACTCCTGAGCCAGAGACAATGTCAGAAGTGTCTTATCTGGGCTAAGGAGAGAAAGAAATGGACTGTTGCTCAGTGGTCCAAAGTCCTCTTTTCAGATGAAAGTACATTTTGCATTTAATTTGGAAATCACGGTTCTAGAGTCCGGAGGAAGAGTGGAAAGGCACAGAATCCAAGGTGTTTGAAGCCCAGTGTGAAGTTTCCACAGTCTGTGATGATTTGGGGTGCCATGTCATCTGCTGGTGTTGGTCCACTGTATTTTATCAAGTCCAAAGTCAACACAGCCATCTACCAGGAGATTTTAGAGCACTTCATGCTTCCATCTGCTGACGAGCTTTTTGGAGATGCTGATTTCCTTTTCCAGCAGGACTTAGCACCTACCCACAGTGCCAAAACTACTACCAAATGGTTTGCTGACCATGATATTACTGTGTTTGATTTGGCCAGACAACTCCTTGACCTGAACCCCATAGAGAATCTATGGGGTATTGTCAAGAGGAAGATGAGAAACACCCGACCCAAAAATACAGATACGCTGAAGGCCACTATCAAAGCAACCTGGGCTTCAATAACACCTCAGCAGTGCCACAGACTGATCACCTCCATGCCACACTGCATTGATACAGTAATTCATGGTAAAGGAGCCCCAACCAAGTATTGAGTGTATAAATGAATATACTTTTCAGAAGTTGGACATTTCTGTATTGTAAATCCTTTTTTTGATTGATCTTAGGGAATATTCTAATAATTTGAGATACTGGATTCTTGATTTTCATGAGCTATAAGCCATAATCATCAAAGTTAAAACAAAAAAGGCTTTAAATATTTCACTTTACATGTAATGAATATAGAATATATGAAAGTTTACCTTTTTGAATTAAATTATGAAAAAAACGAACTTTTTCATGGTATTCTAATTTCTTGAGATGCACTAGTATGTAACCGGGTTCTCCACTTTTCAAAAATAAAAGGAGGTGGTGGGGGTTCGGGGGCTGCCTAATGGGGTCCAGGGGCAGAGCCCCGGTGGGGGGGCCAGGGAGGCAAAGCCTATTGAACACTGTCTGAAGTTGACAGACTTTGGGCTTTTTTTTTTTTTACAGTGAAACTGGCCGATAAGTGGATCAGAAATGCTAACTCATTTTACAAAAAATTACCACATTCTTACTGTACATATCATCTGACGGACAACGGCCATGTTTTAGGTCATATTTATGCAGAAATATAGAAAACTCTAAAGGGTTCACAAACATTCAAGCGCCACTGTATATCTACCCTTCGCTTCTTCCTGACTAAGATTATCCAAGTAATCCAGTAGTAGAGCTTTTTTAGCTGTGGTTTTCTTCAAACAACAGCAACAGACAGCAATGTAGTGGTTAGCACGGTCGCCTCACGGCAAGAAGGTTTTGGGTTCGAGCCCAGCGGCCGGCGAGGGCCTTTCTATGTGGAGTTTTCATGTTCTCACTGTGTCTGCGTGGGTTTCCTCCGGGTGCTCCGGTTTCCCCGACAGTCCAAAGACGTGCAGTTAGGTTGAGGCCAAGAAAAAATAATTGTTTGTTTCCTATTACATCTTGAAAAAAAATAGGGTAGGTAGGTCTTTTTATTTTATTTTTTTTTATCACACAAAATACCGGGTAGGTAGGTTTTTTTTTTTTTTTAAATAAATTTTAGGTGTGGGACAAACAGTGGCACATAGTGGGGAAGTGTCATTCTGTGACTCAACCATCCAGAACCAGGCCTGAGAAAACCGGTGAAGCTTGTGGAATACAGGATTCGGAGCCCATGGATAAAATATGGAGTGCTCGGACGCTTAAAGGAACTATAAACATAACTACAAATGTTGAACCTTAACTTTATTAGGAACACTATGTTGTGAACTTGTATGTTTAATATGAATACAAAGAACAATCAAAAACATCTTTAGACTTTTGGACCTGCTATTATACAAAATGATCAATCAGTGTCCGAATCAAATTGTACTTTTTTTGTACATCAAATTGTACAAGTTTGTGACATCACAAAACTGAGTTCTAGCAAACTGTCTGGTACTGCAAACAACCTATTTAAAACCATGATGGCTGTAGAATGTAAGAAAGTCAAATTTGGCCTTAGAATTTAACATTGGGCAAACTTGCTAAAAACAGAGGTGCGGCTAGTAATAGTCTAGGTGTTTGGTATGCAAATATATACCTCTCGGGCATCATTGGACATTTTGGATGCATGGTTCTTGTGCCTTCTGTTATATATTTAAACCTATTTATATATAAAATGTTCAACTTTTCCCTTTTCTGAAGGGCACAATGTACTGTTTTTATACTAAAACAACTTGTTATATCAGAAAACACTTGTAATATCACTTTAAACATTCATTACGTTTACATGCACATAGAGAGAATCGAATTTCTGCCGTTGCTCGGCTGAAATCAAAGTTCAAAATGCCATGTATACACCTTAATTCGGCTGAAATTGAACCGAACTTGATTTCTCGGAATCGAGCTACACGACCTAGATTATGCGATTTCTGCCGAGCTACTTTATGCATGTATACCCTATCGAGCTAGTTGTTGAGCTACTTCCGGAAGTGACGAGACCACAAGCGGGAAACACAACAGCCTCGGTCGGCATGACAACGGCATGAATCTTTTCTTTTTGTGGCATTGTTTGCACTGTTAAAATTTAGCTCACTTACTGTATCACCAAATACATCTGTATAGCTGTGAATTGTGTACATAAACAAGTCATTGTATGTGTGTGTGTGCATATATATATATATATATATATATATATATATATATTATATTGTATGTATGTATGTATGTCTGTCCAACATCTGAAGAATGTCAATAAAAACAAAACAATTGAACTTTTTGTGTGTTTATTAAGACATAAGTTAAATTGTAAGCAAAAAAAAAATATTTTTTTGTAAGCAAAAAATGGACTTTAGAAAAATATTATTGTGCAAAATAAGTTGTCTTACAAAACAGTGGTCTGCGCCGGACAGTTTGTAGCCATACAGTCTGTTAGAGCAAGCCTAACAGCTTGAACACGGAACTGCTAGTGTTGCCAGATTGGGGGTTTTAAGTGCATTGTAGCGGATTTGAACATGTTTTGGGCTGGAAAACGTCAGCAGTATCTGGCAACACTATAGCTCTTCTTCATGACGACAACCGGAAGTGTAGCGCCACGATGGGGCGTGTAGCGCCACGATGGGGCGTGTAGCGCCACGTGTGGCTCGGGTGCACAATGCACCTTGCATAATAGCCCGATTTCACTTGTGCATGTAGGATTGGATTTCTCTGGCACCCCTGCTGTGACCCTTTGCTCGATTACCAACAGCAGCTCGATTTGGACGTGCATGTAAACATAGTCAATGAGTATCAATACTACAAGCTACATGCTTTAATACTAGTGAAGTTTATGTCCCTTTTCCATAAGGCCTTTGTACAATTGGCTGCTTCCCATCTACATTTTTGCAGTCTGAGCAAATGGGTAAAACGGTTCTGTACACCTTTTTTAGTTGAGGATCAACCTCGGCACCATCTGCACCACAGAAGGCACAGAGATCTATGCGCCCAATATTGCCCGAGTAGTATGGCAGTTCAATAGGCGTAGCACAGCCCATACCCAATCTGCATACTAAGGTTTTTGAAAGGGATGAGGTTGGAGGCAACAGTGGGCTGCCACAGGTGTAGTCATATTCACTGATGGCCAATCCAATAGTTATTTGGTGCCTTTGAGTAAGTTTGTGCTTTGAGTAAATAACTCGTGGCTTTTTGCATTCCACACACTGCACAGTAGCTCTGGCATTTTGGGCGGTATAGAGGAATGCGTCGCCTTGAAAAGGTTCAGTGAACTCTACAATGGTAGGCTGCAAGCGATCTCCTGGTGCCTCACCATGCCCATGGTCATCTGCCCCTGTGGCAGTAGTAGCAGCATCTGTCCATACTGTCATAGTAGTGGCAGCATGTGTCGCTGTGGCAGTAGTGGCACCACCAGTTGCTCGCTTTCCCTCGTTTCTAGCTTGCTTTTTGGGAATTTTTAATGATGGCCTGTCCGCCTCTGTAGTATCAAGGTCCTTTACCTCCAGATACTTCATATAGTGTTCTCCAGACTGATCGAGGCATGGATCTGGAAGCCATGTGAGGAGAGGATTTTCTGGAGGCAGACAGCAATTTGGATCAGAACATTTCTTGATTTGAAAACAGTAATGTCTTTGCCTACAATGCACTTCAAGCCAGTCAACGTAACTTTGGATTTTAGAAGTGTGAACTTTCTGGAGTTTCTCCAGATCCATCTCAGGGAACAGTTCTCGAAGGTGACGTTTGACAATGTTAATTTCGTCATCTGTGGCAGGATCAAGGGCTTTTATTGGGCTTTCTTTCAAAGCAAGTCGGGTGAACCTATTTCTAATCAGTGACTGTGTGGGCTCCACGCTTTCTTGCCAACGAGCTCTCATATCTGGATCCTTGTCAGTTGCCACTCTGATATCTGCCATTGATCTACACTTTTTTTTTAGCTTAGCTTCAGTTTCTTCATCTAGTTTGTCTCGTGACTGAGCACAATTTTGTAACCCCAGATTAAGAATGGACATTATCCTTTCAGCAGGGTTGGTCCAGCTGTGTCCTGGCGCACATCGCCCATGGATTAACAAATCCAGATTTAGTTCACGGAAAATGCAAATGTTGGCACATTTGACAGGTTCAAGGCAATTCCTTTGATCAGTACCTCCATCTGTGAATTTGATGAGGATCTTCTTGTTGTTCTCAGCTGCCAATTTTGTTAAAATAACAGCATGGCGAAATGGGTTTGCTGTTTGCAGGACAGAATCATTCACCACAGTAGTGACGGTTCTTCTGACAAAGGACTTGTCAGCAGTGTTTGGAATATCATATTCCAGGTACACAGAGGGTGTTAATGATGCTTTTGTCATGTCATGATAACAAGCACCGAAGACACTGGACACTGGTGCAATGGTTTTCTTTCCACGAACACCAGTGGAGACAGGACATGATGGCTCACCCAGCGGTACTTTGGCTTTATCGTCACAAAAAAACAGTGAAGCTTTGTCCTTTAGCTCAACAGCCTTTTCTTTGATGTATCTGAGTTGTGCCGCACAAAAGTGGTCATCAATGTGAGATACACGTAACTGTCGAGTTTGAATTTTGTATTGCACTTGAATCCTTGATGTAAAGTTCAGGGCACTATGTGTATAAGGATTTCTCGGGGCAAACTGAAGCCTTACCAGGCTTCGCGAAGGTATAAGGGCACCCTTTGGGCATTTCGCTGCAGCTTGAGATATAAGATCTTTGAGGGACAACTACTGAGACAGGTGGGAAACATTGTGCCGCCTTTCATCTGCTGCTGTGATCGTCTCAATAACTTCCTGTAACTTTTCAAAGAAGACCCCAAACACCTCTGGCTTGCCACTGTTTAGGTGGCGCAGATCATCTACAATGCCAGTTTCACTCAGAGAAATAAGACGCAGTCTTTGTTGCATTACTGGATGAAATGGTGCAGATGAATCTCCAGTTAAGTACCTATATATGAACTCTCTTACGACTGGTAAAATTTGAGTTATGTTATTAACCTTTTCTTTAAACGCAGCTTTTTGAGCCCTGGTGTGAAACTCTTTCAGCTGTGGCCTAATACGCTGGAGAAGTCTGGCACCATCTATCAAAATTTCAGATTCTGATCGACCATTGGGAACCTGCACAATACAAACTGTGGTTAAATAAGCCCCACCTGGACAGTATCTTAATATATCAACTGGTACAGAAAGTTGTAGTTCCTTAAAGAATCGAAACCTCTCGGTTGCATTTTCAAAAGGTTTGGCAAGATGATTTGCTTCGTCAAAATGAACAGGAGTTGAGAGACCGGCTTCTATTACTGCTCGATCTAGAAGAAGATATTTATCCTTGACAGTTGCCCCAGCTTGCCTGTTTTCTACAGTTGTATGTTCACCAATTGTCCTCACTGGATGATCAAGAGACTGATTGGAATTTTGGGTTTCCAACTGGACATCTAGGTGCTTGCTATAGGCAATGAGACAATCAGCCAGCTGCTGAATATCACCAGCAGCTTTCTTCCATGCTGGGCTGCTGTTAACAATAGGCTTCAGAAGAAGACTATATAAGGCATCTCCATGGCTCTTTAGTGTTGATTTGGACATGGGCAGGCATTTCTGTTTTTTTCTTTTAAAGTTATTGTAGCCAGAATATTCAGAAAATGCCGGAGGCACCGGAAGGACACTCTTCTTATGAAGGGATGCATCATTTATTACTGTGATGATTGGTTATGTACCACAAACTGTTACACAGGACCTGTAAAATACAAAGTAGTACACTTCACAAGTAGTACACTACACATTTCTTAAACAAATATGCATACACATACATTTGTATGGTTAGTTTACGGAGGAGGAGGAGGTTCATTGGGATTAACATCCCCTGTAACGGCCAGGGTCATTCAAGGACGGGCAATTTAGGGTGGGAGGAAACCGAGGATAGTAACATCTCCTGCAACAGTCAGGGTCGTTCAAGGACGGGCAATTTACGGTGGGAGGAAACCGGGGATAGTCCCCGTAAACCCACGGCACACGGTCAGTATTGACAAACTGGTACACATGGCCCCCAGGGCTCGAAATTAACTTTTTTTTCTTTGTGTCCCCCAGTGGTCCCGAATTCTGTGTTGTATTGTCCCGAATGGAAGCAATAGTGTCCCCATTTTTTTCCTCTCTGAAATAACCAGTGGTTAATATTATCATATGAAGTTACTATTATATTTGTAACTATGCGATTTTGAACCCTTTATATCATTTTTACAATAAGTCACAAAACACAAGTGACACATGTCCAATACATCATCTACTTCAAAATTAGTTATTGCATTTTCAGTTTATTAAACTTTGGCGATCTCACTGTATGAATAGATACCCGTTTATTTAAAGGGGCCAACTAGCTCATTCAGAAAATGTTTCAACTCCCTACATCTGCAGTACACTTTAGTTGAAAATAAGACCCCTTTTATGTTCATTTCATCTACTTATACCTTGAATATCTGTTGGCATTTATAAGGCCAACTTATCATTTTCACCATTACCGTTATCCATTTTTATGAACTTTCCGTTATCTATTACCGTTATCCATTTTTATGAACTTTCCGTTATCCATTACCGTTATCCATTTTATGAACTTTCGCTGCCGAAACGTGGGTGCAAATGTTAGCAACATCAACATAGTGCCAGCAGGTCCGAGCCTAGTTGTGCTGCTGACTGACTAAACTTTCTGAACTAGAAAGACACCAAGAAAACTCACTTATTCTGTTGAACGGTATCTTCCGTCAATATCATCCACATCATTCCTGTTGTATTTTATAACGTGTCTAACAGTGTTCATTCAGTTCATTCAGTTGCTAGCGTTGCCTGCAGACCAGGCGATGACACTTTGGATCCTGAAGGTCCCGGAGACGTTATGTCTGGGCTTTCAGTTTCTTCCCCGCGGTCGGTCCGCTTCAACCACTTCAGCATTTTTGTTCTGGCAAGAGTCGGCGCAGCGTGTGCGCTAGCAATTCCATTCCAAGTCCATATAATGCGGACTCCGGCCGAAGATTCTAGAACAGAATGCGCTGCTCTGTAGCCTACGGATGCAGGTGCATCGAAAGTGTAGCTACTATGTATTTTTCGCTGTTAACGTTTTAAAATTGACAAATTAGGTGAATGTCTACGTATGTGTTACGGCTTTGTAAATAATATTAATGTAGAACTTTTTTTTCTAGATCCATTTTTTTCCATTGTCCCGGGATTGTCCCAGATATGATAATTTTGTGTCCCGATGACATTTTTTATGGTCCCCGGGACGTCGGGACACCGTTAGTTTCGAGCGCTGATGGCCCCTCCCGAGTAGTATTGAACCTGGGACCTTTGGCTTGACCATTGGTGTACAGCCGAGTTGGCCTGAAGCACAATGCTCTACCAACTGAGCTACGGTTTAGTTTACAGTACGTCTCCTGCAACAGGTCATTCACAGATGGGTGCGACTTTAATAAATATTGGGGTAGAAAGTAGCCAGGGGGGTCAGATGCCCCCCCCCCCCCCCCACTCAAATGCTTTGTTCACTGTCAGATTTATTTATTGAGGGGGGCGGGGGGCATTGGGCATAGAGGCCCCAGGACAACAACTGCAGTCACTGATGCACTTCCCACATTCACGGATGGATATCCTGTACCGAGGACCACATTCTACAGCCTTGAATGGTTATATTTACAGGTGTTTGGTAAACAGGTTGGGATCTTAAGCATCCATTTAAGTCACATTTATATTCAGACATGAGAGAATAGAATAGGTTAAAACACAAAAAGAAGGTTAACACAAAAATATAGATATACACCTGGTCCAATGGACAGAAACATTTAAAGCAAGAAGAAATCCACCAAGAAAACTAGCGACTATTTAAAAAGCAACCACCAGGATTTCACAAGCATGTCGTACTAAAATATGTACATCCGTGTATTTATAATACGATTCAGAATACTTGCCGTAAAAGGATGCCAGATCTAGTAAAATCAAATCAAACACATTCTTGTATTGATCTGTCCCTATTTGAAATTTTTAGGTTTAATATTTCCTTTTAAATCTACCGATATGTAATTTTTATATTATTTAAGTAACTTTTAAAACAATATCATATACTTCATCTAAGCCTACACAGATTCAATAGACATGTGTATCCACCTGTATAAAATACACGCCATCAGTCTGTACAGTGCTCCTTGGCCAGTCGAGCTGCTGTCGCTTGAAGTCCTCGACCAGATTGTTATAAAGTTCATCTTTTCTTGTGGTTGAATCCCTGCAATATCAAAAAGAAACTAAAAAAAGTTGCTTTACAGTGAAAAGGCTCTGGTTGAGTCTACCCAGGAGACCAACCACAACAGAGTGAAGAGACCATGTGGAACTTCTGTAGGCTTTAACATGGAAGAATATTAAACTGGCCTTCTCTTATAATAGGTGCTTTAAATGCAGGTTGCCACTATAGTAAAAAAAAAAAAGCTTTCACTATATATCTAGATTCCACTGTAATCCTGTATCATGAATTGGCCGACATGCCAATTGCAAGATTCCACTGTATCATGTATTGGCTGAGATGCCATTGCATGTTGTTGTTTGGATGATTTTAAGCCAACGGCTATATCGTCGATCCGCCCAAAAGACAAAGAATTCCATGTCAACAGTTTATATGTTCAAAAGCAGATGTATTCAAAATACGTTGGAATAAAATATCGATCTGAATCTACCAGTAAATTGGGGGATTCCACGAGCCAACAACGACCAGCCCTGTGCGGTTTTCACAACACCATCTGTCATACTCTAAATTGTCGGTTTCCAGAACCCCCACCACAAATGCATGTATGTATATGTACAGCTGATGTACACAAAATGGCGCCCACAACAAGCAAACTTACCCCGTCTTCTTCACAGAAACAAAAGCTCTGCCGCCCGCCATGAGCACTTGGAATGCATTATTTGTCACCTTTGTTGCCTCTACTTTTGCGTCCTCGTGTACTTTTTGTTTTGATGGCTAACATTTTTTGAAACTCCGGCTTCCGTTTACATTCAAATGTCAGTGCCCGCAAGCCAAAATTGCTGAGCAGGCTTTCCAACGTGACTTCCATCGTGATATCGATACCGCCGTTAGCCTGGGCGCTGTGTGTATACTGTTTGCATGACTCGTCCAGCGGAGGATGATAATGTTCGTAGAGTTCTTTTACAGTTGAAAACTTATAAAATGAACTTATTGTCTTACAATCTTCCGTGTGGTCGCAACCGATCACGGTAATCGAGAACACTTCGTTGGCCGCCATGATGCCTAGCGTTGCGTACAACACAAGCCGGAGTTTCCCGGAAAGAGGTCATGACGTCAGATTGAGGCCGTGAGAAATCAATGAGTGTTTCTTGTCCGATATATGCGTTTTAGAATTAGTCACTTGTCAGATCGACAATGTTATGCAAATCGTAATGCAGATATATTTTTTTTTCAAAATTTATTGTTGGTCGGCGAAAATACATTTTTTTTTTTAAACATCTAACAAAAAAGTCTAGGGTTGGGGCATTTTTTTAAATGGTCGATCGGGTAACCGGAAACAATTATTTTTTTCTTGGCCTGATGTGGGGCGGCCTTGGGCTGAGGTGCCTTTGAGCAAGGTACCTGACTGCTCCCCGTGTGGCTGCCCACTGCTCTGTGTGCGTGTGTTCACTGCTTCAGATGGGTTAAATGCAGAGGATGAATTTCACTGTGCTTGAAGAGTGCATGTGACAAAGATTTCTTCTTCTAACAGACACTGGACATCTTCGCTAGGCTTCAATTGAGGTTTTTCACCTGACGTCACAGGGTCACGTGACGCCCCGGTGTCCGCCATTTTGAAGGTCAAGCTAGCTAATGTCAACAACATCATATTGTTGTATTAGGGCTGGGCGATATGAGAAATTATATCACGATATATTTTTTCAAAATTTTCGATAATGATATATATCACGATATAAATCAAATCACCATTTTTGTATTTTCTTTAATTTTCTGCTCAAAATATGAACATTACAAATTAGTAGTTCCTTCCTAATTAACAAAAATAGCTTAACAAGCCTTCAAGTTTCACAGAACCAAAACAAACTGGATGCACATTCTTTTGTTCTTTTTATTCAAATGAATAAACTGAAAAATAAAAACTATATACCATTTGTTAATCATTTGTGCAAATTCTAGCAGCTTTCAAATAAACAAACACACATTGACGTGTAAACCTTATGCTGCAAGGAGAAAAAAAAAGTGCAATCCTGTACGTCAGTGTGTTTAAGGTTTTGTGTAACACTTTGTTGTATGTCCGATTTTAAATATCCAAAATACCTCCACACAACCGAAGATCTCTGGCCCTTCTTTTCAACGATGTCCTCCAGGGCAGTGCTCTGACTTTCCTGTTCAGAACTCCGGCCAGTCGGCTTCTCGCTCATTTTTATAATCGCTTTGTTTCACGCTTTGTTGGAGAAATGCCGCGCTCCTGCAAACTTCACCACAGCCATGCTGTGTGTTGCTGCTACATGTGTGTTTGTGTGTGCACGCAACCTAACTTGACGTGGCTCTCTTCCAACTGATTGGTTACGTGCGGTACTGTTTAGTTATGATTGGCTATTCGCGTGTCTGTCAAAACTTCGGATGAAGTAAATTTATTGAAGGCGTAGGCTTATCGTAGGCATATCGTACGTGTCTAATTTCTAATCGTAGAGATTTTATATCGTAAATAACATCGTAATCGTAAAATCGCCCAGCCCTAGCTGGTATGTTACTGTAGCACTGTTTACGTTCAGTCATTTGGATGACTGTTAAAACCTTTCAGTCTCAAGTTTTTCCTTTACTGTATTTACTAGTTTACTGTAATTATGATCCGGCAGCTATTTACACCGGATCCAGTGTAAATAGCTGCCGGAGCGCACTCCAGCTTGCTCCCCCTCAAATTAAGCAGCGCGCTCCGGCTTGCTCCCGGAGTGCTCCGGCCGAGGTTTGAGATTTTTTTTCTCGAGTGCTCCGGGAGCAAGCCGGAGCGCGCTGCTTAATTTGAGGGGGAGCAAGCCGGAGCGTGCTCCGGCAGCTATTTACACTCGATCCGGTGTAAATAGTTGCCGGATCATAATTACAGTAAACTAGTAAATACAGTAAAGGAAAAACTTGAGACTGAAAGGTTTTAACAGTCATCCAAATCACTGAACGTAAACAGTGCTACAGTAACATACTAGCTATGTTGTTGACATTAGCTAGTGCTAACAGCTAGCTGCTAGTGCACTGCTACAACACAGACACCGACCCTAATAATACAGTTCTTGGTCATTGCCTGGTAACAGCAAATTTATAACGGGCCATGTCTCAACAGACTAAGAAGTTATTTCAATGACATTTAATAACATTTTGTTTATCCTGAGGACCGAAAGTAAATGAAAATGTGAACAAACCTTAGCTGTAATAAGATGGCGACCACCGGTTCCAGGGACGACCCGCTGATGTAGGCATGTTACCCAGCCTGACACAAAATATTTGTAGGCATCCAAACTCTTATACGCTTTCAGATCAATACCTGTGTATGGCGATGGGTTTTTAACGACATAGGTATACAGATCATGTGGGCCGAAGTCAGGTAAAGACGAGGGCTTCGTGTACTTCCGTACGTCAGTGAACAATCCTGGTGGAAGCAGGTAAACGTCGTTCTCTAAGCCTGCTAACCTCAATTTTTGCAAATACCTCTCCCTCTGCTCGCCCTGTAAATGCTCTACGTTGCTGGATAGTGAAGGTGTTTTCTGCATCTCGCTCCTTTTTCTTCTATGTTTTTCGTTTGTCGCCTTCCTCGCATTCAAACTGATTCGAGCCGTGACGTCCAAAATGGCAGCATCACATGACTTGGTCACGTGGGTGAAAAACCTCAATATGTGAACAAAGTTCGCTTGCCCCCCCCCCCTCCAGGCAACGATGGTTGCTAAGGTAAATGTGACATCAGTGCAAGGGGTCTATATGTGGACGTCCTGAAGTCAACCCAGGAAAACGTACACTACCGTTCAAAAGTTTGGGGTCCCTTTGAAATGTCCTTATTTGTGAAAGAAAAGCACTGTTCTTTTCAATGAAGCTCACTTTAAACTAATCAGAAATGCACTCTATACATTGCTAACGTGGTAAATGACTATTCTAGCTGCAAATGTCTGGTTTTTGGTGCAATATCTCCATAGGTGTATAGAGGCCCATTTCCAGCAACTCTCACTCCAGTGTTCTAATGGTACAATGTGTTTGCTCATTGCCTCAGAAGGCTAATGGATGATTAGAAAACCCTTGTACAATCATGTTAGCACAGCTGAAAACAGTTGAGCTCTTTAGAGAAGCTATAAAACTGACCTTCCTTTGAGCAGATTGAGGCTACATCCACACGACAACGGCAACGAGATGTTATTTAAAAAAATATCGCGTCCACATGGGCAACGATCAGTAAAATATCAGGTCCATATGGCAACACAACGCTTGCTGAAAACGATGCAATACACATGCCACACCTCTAGGGGCGCTGTAAGACGGTCCCTTCGGAGACACCAGAACAATAGAAGTAAGGACGCATGCGCATAAACTATTATGCGCGAGACTTCATATTAGCCACAAAGTCAGGAAAATCTGTTTGCAAAATTACATTATAATGACCAAATACAATGAAAAGTATTTTTCCAGTCTCACCTGTGAAAGGTAATCCCATGTGATCTCGTTTGGACGGTAAACCTGTTGGTACAGTTAAACGCAGCACATGAATGAGGCACCTTTATTCTCCGCTTTGACCTATCCAATATGGCGGCGAGGATGACGTATGATTCTACGCGGAAGGCGGCGTCTTTAATGGTCCGGAATAAATTGAATGCTACACGTTGATGGATTAATTTGCTCTTCTACGCCCTTTTTGAGGAATGTATTGTAGGACTTAAACCAACATCTGAAGAGGTGAGATCGCTCCTTTTTTCCCCTATTTTTGCTGGCGGGATTGACTCTCTCTCACTTTGCACCATTACACAATAAATATTCACAGTGAAAATATTTTGTAAGCGTGTTTCATGAACCAAGTTATAGGATTTGTTGACAACTCGCATCGAGTTCGTTACACTTCTACCCGGCGTGAAGCACTGACAGTCATGTGGTTGTGACGTCATCGTAAACAAATCCGTTCTACTCATCCAGACAACTTCGCAATGGCACCGTTGCCAGATCTTTCCACTCTGGAACCCGTTCTCAAAAGATTGCGTTTTGGGGCACCCAAAACGCCGGTGCCATGTGGACGCCAGGCCGAAACGATAAACAATTGTATCGGATTCACCTGAATCCGTTGCCGTGTGGACAGGGCCTGAGTTTCTGGAGCATCACATTTGTGGGGTCGATTAAATGCTCAAAATGGCCAGAAAAATGTCTTGACTATATTTTCTATTCATTTTACAACTTATGGTGGGAAATAAAAGTGTGACTTTTCATGGAAAACACAAAATTGTCTGGGTGACCCCCAAACTTTTGAACGGTAGTGTAGACGGCACCAGCAACCACTTGTAGTGAGGAAAAGAGGAAAAGTGCAAATGCGCATGCGTGCCTGAAGCGAGCCAATTCGAATCGCCATTACAAATCAGGATTAAAAAAACAAAACCACGATCAGAGGGGAGGCGAGGATGCTGGTTGATGCATCTTGTTTTTTGTAATGTACTCGAGTCAGCAACCTTCTCCGTCTGTTAACACGGGGGTTCCAACGATTACTGACCTGCACAAGTTAAAAGATCGGCAGAAGGCCTGAGAAAGGTGGACACTGATCATAGAAGAATCTGCAGTGAAACGGTTTTTGCTGGGTGCTGGTTACGACGAGAAAGCTGTCAGGAAATACAAAACGCTTCGTTCACGCGAACACAAGCCAGGAATTCACTCGTACCCCTTTTCCACCAAATCAGTTCCAGGGCTGGTTCGGGGCTAGCCTGGGAAATCCCATGCTGCTTTGCACAATCGTTCCAATCTGAAAAGACAGCATGGAAACTATGGTCTAAAGGCTCGCCTGAGTTAGGGAGCCAATCAGAGAGTGGGGAGGGGTGGAAAGACGGTGACGCGTACTACTCGACAAACGGAAGCTTGTAGTTTATTTGGGACTGTTTACGGATCACGTTTAACATGGCGGCGAGCGATACGAACCAAACTTTCGATCAAGCTTTAGACACTGTTCTGAATAGTTTAGAGCGAAAGTTTGTTTTAAAAAAAAGAACAGCGTTTGGCGTTACAGTCTTTCTTCGTCGCTCTAACTACGTCACCGGGTACAACTGCCATGATTGGCCATGGGCTACGTATACGCCAAATGATAGACATTCGCAACGTCCAATAAACAGCCGTTGACAATCGTAAACCACACCTCCCCTACGAGAAATTCAGTAGGCGGATTCCAGACCATGTTTCACTTGTGATATGGTCTGGTGTTAACCAGACTAGTTCGGGGCCAGTGCTGGTTCACAACTCGTTCAACTTGCGAGCCAGCTGAGAACCAGTTTGCTTTTCCATAGCTCGCAGTGCTAAGGGAAGCCACGTCATTACGTCAGTTACGTCGCTATGTTTGCATAAACCTTGGCGCGAATATCGAAGCAAAAACAACACGGAAGAAGCAGCAGCAACAATAATAATGGATGATTTCGCGTTTGTACAGCTGCTGCTTCTCGTCGCTTAAAAATGGCGATCTTTCGCGGTCTTGTTATTGTTGTTGGTCTTAACAACTCCGCCCCCCCCGCTGACGTAAGCGGTTCTTTCCTCTGGCCCAGCAGAGAGTTGGTGCTAGCCTGGAACCGGTTTTTCTGGCCCCAGAGCCAGTTCTTTGTCAGTGGAAACAGAAAACCTGGTTCCAAACTAAGCACTGGCCCCGAACCAGCCCTGGAACTGCTTTGGTGGAAAAGGGGCATCAGTCGAGTAAGTCCTGTAAACACAGCAGGACTGTCAGATTTATTTTTTTAAGTTAAAGTTGAGTTTGATTTCCTTCACTCTGAGGTGGGGTTTACATTAGACCGTATCAGCGGATCATCAGATTAACGTTTTTAAAAACGATTTGCGTGCACACAGCAACGCCAATACACGGATACGCTAATCACATGACTAATTCGGCACGTAAGTTGAAATGTGTCAGTGCGGCTCATCGCTTCCTCCTCAGCGGCTGCGCTCCAAATCACTCCGCCTTGAACAGCGAGTGCCCTCTGGAGGGTGCGCACTCCGGCCCTGCGCAGCTCACAGAGTGCGCGAGTGTAGTGCACGAGCAGTGATTCGGGACTGAGCCGCTGTGCGCAAGTCACTTACCACTTGCAAGTGGAAGGATGGCAAGCCTAAAGACAATCATAACTACACAATGGGCAGTATTTGCATCAGTATTTGCAGTATTTTCATACTTTTATACTCTTTAATGAAAGGTGATACAAGGCGGAAGTCCGCGCCGTTTTTCAGCAGTCGCGTCACATGACCAACGCCAGCGAATCAGGAAGGTGGATGTCAGTGACGTTGTCCAATGACGACGCCAGCTAGAGCTCAGCACAGCGTATCCGCGTATTCTCAATGTTTACACAGCACCGGACCAGACACGATCTGGATTGAATACGTGGACCCTGGCGGATTCCCGTTTCCAGGCGTTTTAATGTAAACGGACAGTGCATCCGCCAAGAAAACGAGACAGATACGGTCTAATGTAAACTTGGCCTGATTTTCCTCGAGCTCATACGCTACTGGATTACGACAATCTTTGGGCCGTTAGAGGAAGCTGTTGGTACTATACAGGCCTCAACGTTAACTTTTCACACCTTAAATGGCCTCAATTTTTTTGCCCCCTTGAATTTGGTTTTGCCCTAAAATTTTGCGGTATTTCGGCAATTTTCAAGGTGATACTGATATGTTTTCAAGGGGTATAATTGAGTTATTTAGACAAAAGTACATGTTTAAAAACAACTTTTTTTATTTTTAAAAATAGCATTTATTTCTGCAACAGAAGAACAAGACAAACCCTGAAAACATAAATCAATATCATACTGTATATGTAAGACTCAGGTACGATACTAGTATGTAATATGTCTTTTTATATAGAGTTTAGGACACAAAACGCACTTTGTTTTGCCTAACAATAACTAGGAATATTGCAGAGATAAACAGGCTAA
Organism: Neoarius graeffei; assembly: GCF_027579695.1. Lineage (NCBI taxonomy): Eukaryota > Metazoa > Chordata > Actinopteri > Siluriformes > Ariidae > Neoarius > Neoarius graeffei. Next base: position 59,591,663 of record NC_083584.1, read on the forward strand.
GATATATTTATCTATGGGATAATTCACAATGTAAATGATATATGCAGCGAGGAAAATAAGTATTGAATGCGTCAGCATTTTTCCCAGTAAATAGATTTCTGATGGGGCTACTGACATGAAATTTTCACCAGATGTGGGTAACGACCCACATAATTCACGCATACAAAGAAATCAAAACATATACATCCATAAATTAAGTGTAATGAAGTTGAACACGAAGAAAAAGCGGTGCCAGAAGGCATAGAAAGCCAAGAAACCAGCTGAAATCTGTCAGTATTGAGAAAGCGATCCTGCCCCCATCAGCTGGTTTAGTCCTTGATGGCCTAGAAAAAGGTTTCTCATTACACAAGAAGCATCTCATGATGGGTAAAAGCAAAGAGCTCTCTCAAGACCTTTGCAAACCTTATTGTCACACTACATCCTGACGGCGTTGGTTGCAGACGTATTTCTAAACTTCTGAATGTTCCAGTGAGCACCATTATATGGAAGTGGAAACATCATTTCGCCATAAACCGGCCACGACCCGGTGCTCCTCGCAAAATTTCTGACAAAGGAGTCAAAAGAGTTGTCCAAGAGCCAAGGAGCACTCGCGGAGAGCTTCAGAAAGACCTGCAGCAGGTTTCACTAATGCCGCTTTTCCACTACAAACGCGGCTGAGTCGGGCTGAGCCGTGCCGTGCTGAGTTGGGCTGAGTGGGGCTGTTGGAGTTGCATTTCGACTACAACTGCGCTGAACCGTGCTGGCTGGAAGTGGGTGGACACATTGGGTGGAGTTAGTGAAAGTGGGTGGACGTCAGGTGATGTCGTTAAGCAGCGCAAACAGTGACATCAGTGAGCTTTTAAGCGGTAGTCTCACGACCCGGATAGTAAACAATAAACATGGAGGACATGGAGTCGTTAGTGTTGCTGGTCTTGGTGCTGTGGCTTGTTGTCACCGACAACGCCAACAGATACTGGCAAGAGCGTATAGATGAGGCGAGGCGCATAAGGCTTCAGAAATTCTCGTAATTCGTAATTCTTCTTCTTCCGGGTTTGCGGTGTTTACAGATCCCAGCGTGCTCGCGGGGCGTGTGTGGGCGTGTGAGGACACTCCTCCTCACCAATCAGTGCACAGGGGAGTGTCTGCTCACGCCCCCAGCCTCACTCGGCTCGCTTTGGCTCGCTTCAGCCCTACCCCAAAACGGTGCGAGTTTTAGGGGCTAAGCAGGGCTGAAGCGAGCTGAGTCGTGCTGGTTTTTGGTAGTCGAAACGCGAGCCGTGTCGGGCTGAAGTGAGCTGAAGCGAGCTGAAAAAGGGTAGTGGAAAAGGGCCATAAGTTAGACTATGACTTTAACTTAGACAGCGGGTATAGTCGGGCTTAGCATAGACGTCTAACAAATACTGTTGCACAAAGCAGTTAAGACTCCGACTATCTTAAGTCGTACTATGCTGCAAAGGATTGTGGGTATTTTAAGACTCTTTTCAAAACAAAAAAAATGGCGGACAGTGGTTGTTCAGTGCCGTTTAGCCACTCGGAAAATCTGGCTATATTAGAGGAATTTAATTCCTACAAAGACATTTTATTAGGCAAATTCAGCGAAGAATGTAGCAATAAGAAAAAACATGAAGTGTGGGAAAAAATAACGTCGTCTGTGAATAGCGTTAATCCATCTGCGAGAAAAGATGTTGCTGCCATGCGTAAAAACACCCCCACTGGAGGAGGGGGTTTGAAGAAACTAAAAGTAACCACCGAAATGGTCATCAACATTTATGGCGACGAGTCGCCCTTATTCTGGGGAGTGAAAGGAGGAAAGGAGAGCGGAGTAACCGGCTTCGCCAGACCCAGCAACTCCCTTAGCAACGTTGAAGCTGAGGCTCCTTCACCCTCGGAGTTGTCATCACCCAGTACCTGCGCGGATGTGACACTACACGAAGAGCCTACGAAAAGGAAAGACTGCAACTTAAATTGAAGAGACTCACGCAGATGGAGGAGTGATGTAGTAATGTGTGTGTGAGTGTATGAGAGAGAGAGAGAGAGAGAGAGATAGATAAGTGATGAGTGGTGATGTAATTATATGCATAAATGAATTTATATTTATATTATTTATATAAGGCGGCACGGTGTTGTAGTGGTTAGCGCTGTCGCCTCACAGCAAGAAGGTCCGGGTTCGAGCCCCGTGGCCGGCGAGGGCCTTTCTGTGTGGAGTTTGCATGTTCTCCCCGTGTCCGCGTGGGTTTCCTCCGGGTGCTCCGGTTTCCCCCACAGTCCAAAGACATGCAGGTTAGGTTAACTGGTGACTCTAAATTGAGCGTAGGTGTGAATGTGAGTGTGAATGGTTGTCTGTCTATGGCTACATCCACACGACAACGGCAATGAGATCGTCTCGTCTTCTTCCGCTTATCCAGGACCGGGTCGCGGAGGCAGCAGTCTAAGCATGGAAGCCCAAACTTCCCTTTCCCCAGACACCTCGGCCAGCTCCTCGGGAAGAACACCGAGGCGTTCCCAGGCCAGCCGAGAGACATAGTCCCTCCAGCGTGTCCTGGGTCTTCCCCGGGGCCTCCTCCCGGGGGGACATGCCTGGAACACCTCCCCAGGGAGGCGTCCAGGAGGCATCCGAAAAAGATGCCCGAGCCACCTCAGCTGGTTCCTCTCGATGTGGAGGAGCAGCGGCTCTACTCCGAGCTCCTCCCGAGTGACTGTGCTTCTCACCCTATCTCTAAGGGAGCGCCCAGCCACCCTGCGAAGGAAACTCATTTCAGCCGCTTGTATCCGCGATCTTGTTCTTTCTGTCATTACCCAAAGCTCATGACCATAGGTGAGAGTCGGAACGTAGATCGACCGGTAAATTGAGAGCTTCGCCTTTTGGCTCAGCTCCTTCTTCACCACGACGGACCGGTAAAGCGACCGCATCACTGCGGAGGCTGCACCGATCCGCCTGTCGATCTCACGCTCCATCCTTCCCTCACTCGTGAACAAGATCCCGAGATACTTAAACTCCTCCACTTGAGGCAGGACTTCTCCACCAACCTGGAGAGGGCAAGCCACCCTTTTCCGGTCGAGAACCATGGCCTCGGACTTGGAGGTGCTGATTCTCATCCCAGCCGCTTCACACTCGACTGCAAACCGCCCCAGTGCATGCTGAAGGTCCTGGTTTGAAGAAGCCAACAGGACAACATCATCCGCAAAAAGCAGAGATGAAATCCTGTGGTTCCCAAACAGGATTCCTTCCGGCCCCTGGCTGCGCCTAGAAATTCTGTCCATAAAAATTATGAACAGAACCGGTGACAAAGGGCAGCCCTGACGGAGTCCAACATGCACTGGGAACAGGTCTGACTTACTGCCGGCAATGCGAACCAGACTCCTGCTCCGTTCGTACAGGGACCGGACAGCCCTTAGCAAAGAGCCCCAAACCCCATACTCCCGAAGCACCCCCCACAGAATACCACGGGGGACACGGTCGAATGCCTTCTCCAGATCCACAAAGCACATGTGGACTGGTTGGGCAAACTCCCATGAACCCTCGAGCACCCTATGAAGGGTATAGAGCTGGTCCAGTGTTCCGCGACCAGGACGAAAACCGCATTGTTCCTCCTGGATCCGAGGTTCGACTATTGGTCGAATTCTCCTCTCCAGTACCCTGGAGTAAACTTTCCCTGGGAGGCTGAGAAGTGTGATTCCCCTATAATTGGAGCACACTCTCCGGTCCCCTTTCTTAAAAAGAGGGACCACCACCCCAGTCTGCCACTCCAGAGGCACTGTCCCCGACCGCCATGCGATGTTGCAGAGGCGTGTCAACCAAGACAGCCCCACAACATCCAGAGACTTGAGATACTCAGGGCGGATCTCATCCACCCCCGGTGCCTTGCCACCGAGGAGCTTGCAAACCACCTCAGTGACTTCGGCTTGGGTAATGGACGAGTCCACCTCTGAGTCATCAGCCTCAGTCTCCTCAGTGGAAGACATGACGGTGGGATTGAGGAGATCCTCAAAGTATTCCTTCCACCGCCCGACAATGTCCCCAGTCGAGGTCAACAGCTCCCCACCCGCACTGTAAACAGTGTTGGCAGAGTACTGCTTCCCCCTCCTGAGGCGCCGGACGGTTTGCCAGAATTTCTTCGAGGCCGACCGATAGTCCTTCTCCATGGCCTCCCCGAACTCCTCCCAGTTCCGAGTTTTTGCCTCTGCAACTGCCCGAGCTGCAGCACGCCTGGCCTGCCGATACCCGTCGGCTGCCTCAGGAGTCCTGGAGGTCAACATGGCCCGATAGGACTCCTTCTTCAGCTTGACGGCATCCCTTACTTCCGGTGTCCACCACCGGGTTCGGGGATTGCCGCCACGACAGGCACCGGAGACCTTGCGGCCACAGCTCCGAACAGCTGCGTCCACAATGGAGGTAGAGAACATGGTCCACTCAGACTCAATGTCCCCCGCCTCCCTCGGAAGCTGGGAAAAGCTCTCCCGGAGGTGGGAGTTAAAGACCTCCCCAACAGAGTGCTCGGCCAGACGTTCCCAGCAGACCCTCACCATACGTTTGGGCCTGCCAGGTCTGTCCAGCTTCCTCCTCCGCCAGCGGATCCAACTCACCACCAGGTGGTGATCAGTTGACAACTCAGCCCCTCTCTTCACCCGAGTGTCCAAGACATAGGGTCGGAGATCAGATGACACGACTACAAAGTCGATCATCGACCTCCGACCTAAGGTGTCCTGGTGCCACGTGCACTTATGGACACCCCTATGCTCGAACATGGTGTTCGTTATGGACAAACTGTGACTAGCACAGAAGTCCAATAACAAAACACCACTCGGGTTCAGATCGGGGAGGCCGTTCCTCCCAACCACGCCCCTCCAGGTGTCACTGTCATCGCCCACGTGAGCATTGAAGTCCCCCAGTAGCACAATGGAGTCCCCAGTCTGAGCACCCCTCAGTACCTCTCCCAGGGACTCCAAGAAGGCCGGATACTCTATACTGCTATTTGGCCCGTAGGCACAAACAACAGCAAGAGCCCTCTCCCCAATCCGAAGGCGCAGAGAGGCGACCCTCTCGTTCACTGGGGTAAACTCCAACACATGGCGGCTGAGCTGGGGAGCTATAAGGAAGCCCACACCAGCCCGCCGCCGCTCACCACGGGCGACTCCAGAGAAGTGGAAAGTCCAGCCCCTCTCGAGGAGCTGGGTTCCAGAGCCCAAGCTGTGCGTGGAGGTGAGCCCGACTATCTCTAGCCAGTACCTCTCAACCTCCCGCACAAGCTCAGGCTCCTTCCCCCCCAGCGAAGTGACATTCCATGTCCCAACAGCCAGCCGCTGTGTCCGGGGATCAGGTCGTCGAGGCCCCTGCCTTCGACTGCCACCCAATCCACACTGCACCAAACCCCTACTGCTACCTCTGTGGGTGGTGAACCCACAGGAGGTCGGGCCCACGTCACCTCTTCGGGCTGAGCCCGGCCGGGCCCCATGGGCAAAGGCCACCAAGCGCTCGCATACGAGCCCCAACCCCGGGCCTGGCTCCAGGGTGGGGCCCCGGCTGCGTCCTACCGGGCGACGTCACGGTCCTGGATTTTTTCTCCATAGGGGTTTTTTGGTGAACTGCTCTTGGTCTGGCCTGTCACCTAGGACCTGTCTGCCTTGGGAAACCCTAACAGGGGCATAATGCCCCCGACAACATAGCTCCTAGGATCATTCAAGCACACAAACCCCTCCACCACAATAAGGTGGCAGTTCTAGGAGGGGGGCAATGAGATGTTATTTAAAAATATATCGCGTCCAAATGGGCAACGATCAGTAAAATATCAGGTCCATATGGCAACGCAACGCTTGCTGAAAACGATGCAATACACATGCCACACCTCTAGGGGCGCTGTAAGACGGTCCCTTCGGAGACACCAGAACAATAGAAGTAAGGACGCATGCGCATAAACTATTATGCGCAAGACTTCATATTAGCCACAAAGTCAGGAAAATCTGTTCGTAAAATTACATTATAATGACCAAATACAATGAAAAGTATTTTTCCAGTCTCACCTGTGAAAGGTAATCCCATGTGATCTCGTTTGGACGGCAAACCTGTTGGTACAGTTAAACGCAGCTAATCTTTATTCTCCGCTTTGACCTATCCAATATGGCGGCGAGGATGACGTATGATTCTACGCGGAAGGCGGCGTCTTTAATGGTCTGGAATAAATTGAATGCTACACGTTGATGGATTAATTTGTTCTTCTACGCCCTTTTTGAGGAATGTATTGTAGGACTTAAACCAATATCTGAAGAGGTGAGATCGCTCCTTTTTTTCCCTATTTTTGCTGGCGGGATTGACTCTCTCTCACTTTGCACCATTACACAATAAATATTCACAGTGAAAATATTTTGTAAGCGCGTTTCATGAACCAAGTTATAGGATTTGTTGACAACTCGCATCGAGTTCGTTACACTTCTACCCGGCGTGAAGCACTGACAGTCATGTGGTTGTGACGTCATCGTAAACAAATCCGTTCTACTTATCCAGACGACTTCACAACGGCAACGTTGCCAGATCTTTCCACTCTGGAACCCGTTCTCAAAAAGATTTGCGTTTTGGGCACCCAAAACGCCGGTGCCGTGTGGACGCCAGGCCGAAACGATAAGCAATTGTATCGGAGTCACCTGAATCCGTTGCCGTGTGGACAGGGCCTATGTGTCAGCCCTGTGATGACCTGGCGACTTGTCCAGGGTGTACCCCGCCTTTCGCCCGTAGTCAGCTGGGATAGGCTCCAGCTTGCCTGCGACCCTGTAGAACAGGATAAAGCGGCTAGAGATAATGAGATGAGATTATTTATATATATTTATAAGTAATAAAATGAATAAGCTGGCATTACACTGTTTCTTTATTGAATACTTTATAGTTAGATTATAATAGCCTAAATTTGTGTATTACATACTTGCAATGTACTTCACTGCCTTAACATTTCAAGCTTTCTTAGACCCATATTAGACTGGGGGGAGGGTGTCTTACTTTTTAAGCCTAAAATTAGACTTAAATTAGTCTTAACTTTTGTGAAACTGTCTTACTTGCATTAGACTGGTCTATAAAGAAACTTAAGACCAATCTTAACCCATAGACCAGTCTAAACTACTTTAGTGAAACCGGACCCTGGAATTAGCAGGTACAGTTGTTTTCAAAGAACACAATAAGTAATGCACTCAACCGCCATGTCCTCTACGCACGCTCACCGCGCAAGACTCCGTTGCTGAAGAAAAAGCCTGTTGAAGCTGGTTTAAAGTTTGCTACACAACATTTGGACAAGCTGATGAAATACTGGGACCAAACTTGACCTCTTTGGATGTCCTAGCACACACCGTGTTTGGAGGAGAAATGGCACTGCACATCACCCCAAAAACACCATACCAACAGTGACGTTTGGAGGCGGAAACATCATGATGTGGGGCTGTTTTTCAGCATACGGTTCTGGCAGACTTGAATGGAGAAATGTACCGAGACATTCTTGACAAGAATCTGCTGCGATCTACCAGGATGCTGAAGATGAAACGAAGGTGGACATTTCAGCAAGACAATGATCCCAAACACACAGCCAAGGAAACTCTCAGAGAAAGAAAATAAAGCTGCTAGAACGACCCAGTCAATCACCAGACTTGAATCCAATTGAAAATCTACAGGAAGAACTGAAGATCAGAGTTCATCGAAGAGGGCCCCGGAACCTTCAAGATATGAAGACAGTTTGTGTGAAAGAACGGACCAAAATCACACCTGAGCAATGCGTGTGACTAGTTTCTCCATACAGGAGGCGTCTTGAAGCCGTCATTACCAACAAAGGCTTTTCTACGAAGTATGAAATAAATTTCAGTAAAGGCCTCTGCATGCTCTTGCGACAAGGCTTTCGCAGATAGCTTTTCGCAGACAGTTGTAATTTATCGTTGAGCGGGGAGTAATAGGCGTGCGCGATGTTATTCACCGCCACAACACAAGGGGGCGCAAAGTTGCTAGGAGTAGTTGGTGGGTGTGGTTAGTGGAGTGTTTATCCTCCGGTTACTTATAATGACTAGAACTTTTTTTTTTTTTTTAATAATGACTAGAACTGGAGTCGTATAGATGTACGTACTTCCTCAATCAACCGCTCTTCGTGCTGCTCCATCTTCGCTTGTGTTTTTAAAAATGCCGGTCGTGAAAACAAACCAAACCGGGAAAGTAGGGAAGCGGAAGTGCGTGTACAGCGGATGTAGAGTGGACCAATCAGAGCCCTCTTGTCTGCGAGGCTTCTGCGGTGGTCACAATTTTTGGGAGGTGCGCGCAGAGCGTCTGCGAAGGTGGGGGGGCTACGCAGACGCTATCTGCGACACCGTCTGCGAGGACTGGGTTGTCAGCATAAATTGGCCTTAAGCGTGTTCAATTCTTTATTACCCAAACATACATGTTTTGATTTCTTTGTATGGGTGAATTACTTGGGTTGTTACCGATATCTGGTGAAAATTTCATGTCAATAGCCCCATCAGAAATCTATTTACTGAGAAAAATGTTGATGCGTTCAATACTTATTTTCCCCACTGTATTTACTGTAGAGGGTGTGGCTTACTATTTGAGACACCAAAGCATGTCTTTCCATTCTCTGAATGTACTTAGCATGAGCTTTTTGACATGTATACGTATGGACGTCCTGAATTCAACCTGGGAAAACGTAGAGGACACCAGCGACCACTTGTAGTGATGAAAATCACAAATGCGCATGCACGCCTGAAGCGAGCCAGTCAGAATCAGTGTTACAAATCGGGAAGAAAAAACAAAACAGCAATCACAGGGGAGGCGAGGATGCTGGTTAATACGTCTTGTTTTTTGTACTCAGAAATCATTTTTGTGCTTAAAGAAGCCGACCATAGGCGTACCCGTACCGAACGGGCCTAACTCGCTAAAATACAGTTAGGTCCATAAATATTTGGACAGAGGCAACATTTTTTTAAAATTTTGGTTCTGTACATTACCACAATGAATTTTGAACAAAACAATTCAGATGCAGTTGAAGTTCAGACTTTCAGCTTTAATTCAGTGGGTTGAACAAAATGATTGCATAAAAATGTGAGGAACTAAAGCATTTTTTAAACACAATCCCTTCATTTCAGGGGCTTAAAAGTAATTGGACAAATTAAATAATTGTAAATAAAATGTTCATTTCTAATACTTGGTTGAAAACCCTTTGTTGGCAACGACTGCCTGAAGTCTTGAACTCATGGACATCACCAGACGCTGTGTTTTCTCCTGTTTAATGCTCTGCCAGGCCTTTACTGCAGCGGTTTTCAGTTGCTGTTTGTTTGTGGGCCTTTCTGTCTGAAGTTTAGTCTTTAACAAGTGAAATGCATGCTCAATTGGGTTGAGATCAGGTGACTGACTTGGCCATTCAAGAATATTCCACTTCTTTGCTTTAATAAACTCCTGGGTTGCTTTGGCTTTATGTTTTGGGTCATGGTCCATCTGTATTATGAAACGCCGACCAATCAGTTTGGCTGGATTTGAGCACACAGTATGTCTCTGAATACCTCAGAATTCATCCGGCTGCTTCTGTCCTGTGTCACATCATCAATAAACACTAGTGACCCAGTGCCACTGGCAGCCATGCATGCCCAAGCCATCACACTGCCTCCGCCGTGTTTTACAGATGATGTGGTATGCTTTGGATCATGAGCTGTACCACGCCTTCGCCATACTTTTTTCTTTCCATCATTCTGGTAGAGGTTGATCTTGGTTTCATCTGTCCAAAGAATGTTCTTCCAGAACTGTGCTGGCTTTTTTAGATGCTTTTTAGCAAAGTCCAATCTAGCCTTTTTATTCTTGAGGCTTATGAGTGGCTTGCACCGTGCAGTGAACCCTCTGTATTTACTTTCATGCAGTCTTCTCTTTATGGTAGATTTGGATATTGATACGCCTACCTCCTGGAGAGTGTTGTTCACTTGGTTGGCTGTTGTGAAGGGGTTTCTCTTCACCATGGAAATTATTCTGCGATCATCCACCACTGTTGTCTTCTGTGGGCATCCAGGTCTTTTTGCATTGATTAGTTCACCAGTGCTTTCTTTCTTTCTCAGGATGTACCAAACTGTAGATTTTGCCGCTCCTAATAGTGTAGCAATTTCTCGGATGGGTTTTTTTCTGTTTTTGCAGCTTAAGGATGGCTTGTTTCACCTGCATGGAGAGCTCCTTTGACCGCATGTTTTCTTCATAGCGAAATCTTCCAAATGCAAGCACCACACCTCAAATCAACTCCAGGCCTTTTATCTGCTTAATTGAGAATGACATAACGAAGGAATTTCCCCACACCTGCCCATGAAATAACCTTTGAGTCAATTGTCCAATTACTTTTGGTCCCTTTAAAAACAGGGTGGCACATGTTAAGGAGCTGAAACTCCTAAACCCTTCATCCAATTTTAATGTGGATACCCTCAAATGAAAGTCTGGACTTTATGTCCATGTCCATTATACAACTATAACTTGAATATGTTTCAGTAAACAGGTAAAAAAACAATTTGTGTCAGTGTCCAAATATATATGGACCTAACTGTATTTCTGCCCGAGCGTCTTGGTTGGGCAAATTGGGCATTCGGGCAATGCCTAGCGTTGGGGCTTGCTACAGGGTCAAATCCTACATTCGATCTCCCTACAGAAACACTAAAAGGGGGAAGGACATGTAAGCTTACTTATGGCCCTTTTCCACTACCCTTTTTCAGCTCACTTCAGCCCGACACAGCTCGCGTTTCAACTACCAAAAACCAGCACGACTCAGCTCGCTTCAGCCCTGCTTAGCCCCTAAAACTCGCACCGTTTTGGAGTGGGGCTGAAGCGAGCCGAAGCGAGCCGAGTGAGGCTGGGGGCGTGAGCAGACACTCCCCTGTGCACTGATTGGTGAGGAGGAGTGTCCTCACATGCCCCGCGAGCGCGCTGGGATCTGTAAACACCGCAAACCCGGAAGGAGAAGAATTACGAGAGTTTCTGAAGCCTTATGCGCCTCGCCTCATCTATACGCTCTTGCCAGTATCTGTCCGCGTTGTCGGTGACAACAAGCCACAGCACCAAGACCAGCAACACTAACGACTCCATGTCCTCCATGTTTATTGTTTACTATTCGGGTCGTGAGACTACCGCTTAAAAGCTCACTGATGTCACTGTTTGCGCTGCTTAACGACATCACCTGACGTCCACCCACTTTCGCTAACTCCACCCAATGTGTCCACCCACTTCCAGCCAGCACGGTTCAGCGCGGTTGTAGTCGAAATGCAACTTTACACTGCATTGTTTGTGCTTTGTTTTGGGAGTTGATCCTTCAAGTCGTCCTTTTCAGTTCTTTGACTTATCCTTGTTTTTGTTTTTCGCACTTTTTTTTTTTATGCCTAAACACAAAGACAGACAGGTTGTAGACTTTGACTTGGGTCATCAGACTTTACTCCACCACTGAAGTGTCTAGAACACAATCGCATGTCGTCTGTCGGTGTCAAATTTTGACGGCGAATTCTGTCTAAACCATGCTTTTCGATGCTTAGCCTCTTTAGGTATTCTGTCAAACTTTAATTCAGGAAAAGTCACTTGTTTTCTGCGTGTGAATTCGAAGAAATGGCTGAGGTGATCTGACTTAGTAAACACATACAGTGGCATGCAAAAGTTTGGGCACCCTTAATGAAAATGTCTGTTACTGTGAATAGTTAAGTGAGCAGAAGATGAACTCATCACCAAAAGGCATAAAGGTAAAGACGAGACATTTCTTTTCAGCGTTTTATGCGAGATTTGTGTATTATTTTTGTCTTGTACAATTGGAGCGTGAAAAAAGAAAAGGAACACCATGCAAAAGTTTGGGCACCCCAATACATTTGAGTTCTCGGGTAACTTTTACCAAGGTTCCAGGCCTTAATTAGCTTATTGAGCTGTGGCTTGTTCAAATTCTTCATTAGGAAAGGTCAGATGACGCAGATTTCAAAGCTGTATAAATTCTCTGACTCCTCAAACTTGTCCCTAAAATCAACAGCCATGGGCTCCTCTAAGCAATTCCGTCACATTCTGAATAATAAAATAATTGATGCTCACAAAGCAGGAGAAGGCTACAAGAACATAGCAAAGTGTTTTCAGGTAGCCGTTTCCTCGGATCGTAATGTTATTAAGAAATGGCAGTTAACAGAAACAGTGGAGATCAAGGTGAGGTCTGGAAGATGAAGACAATTTTCTGAAAGAACTGCTCGTTGGATTGCTCGAAAGGCAAATAAAAACCCTGTTTGACTGCAAAAGACCTTCAGAAAGATTTAGCAGACCCTGGAGTGGTGGTGCGCTGTTCTACTATGCAGCGACACCTGAACAAATAGGACCTTCATGAAAGAGTCATCAGAAGAAAACCTTTCCTGCATCCGAGCCACAAAATTCAGCTTCTGAAGTTTGCAGATGAACATCTAAATAAGCCTGATGCATTTTGGAAACAAGTCCTGTGGACTGATGAAATCAAAATCGAACTTTTTGGCCACAATGTGCAAAGGTATGCTTGGAGAAAAAAGGGTGCCAAATTCCAGGAAAAGAACACCTCTCCAACTCTGAAGCATGGGTGTGGGTCGATCATGCTTTGGGGTTGTGTTGCAGCCAGTGGCACAGGGCACATTTCATTGGTCGAGGGAAGCATGGATTCGAATAAATACCAGCAAATTCTGGAAGCAAACATCACACCATCTGTAAAAAAGCTGAAGTTAAAAAGAGGATGGGTCCGACAATAAGACGATGATCCAAAACGCACCTCAAAATCTACAATGGAATAGCTCAAGAGGCCCAAGCTGAAGGTTTTGCCCTGGCCCTCACAGTCCCCTGGCCTAAACATCATTGAAAATCTGTGGCTAGATCTCAAAAGAGCAGTGCATGCAAGACAGCCCAGGAAACTTGTAGAACTGGAAGCCTTTTGCAAGGATGAATGTGTGAAAATCCCCCAGGTAAGAACTGAAAGATTATTAGCTGGCTACAAAAAGTGTTTACAAGCTGTGATACTTGCCAATACTAACCATGCAGGGTGCCCAAACTTTTGCTTCGGGCCCTTTTCCTTTTTTGTCATTTAGAAAAGATGAAAATTAAAAATTGTTTTTGCTTAAAATACAAAGGGAACGAGTCGTCTTTAACTTTATGCCTTTTGGAGATCATTTCATCTTCAACTTGCTTAACTGTTCACAGTAACAGCAATTTTGACCGGGGTGCCCAAACTTTTGCATACCACTGTATAGCATCTGGTTACGCCCCTAAGGCGCAAAGCATTATGGGTTTGTAAAAGTGGTCAATAAGTTACTCCAAACGTGCAGGATACATGTCCACAGAACGCTCCTGAGATCTGAATCGTATCGCCATATCCAACGTCTTAATCGGAAAATGCTAAATTCAGACCTGTAGGTGGTTTACATGACCTGTATCAAATTCCGAATATTTTCCGATTCGGATTATTAGCGTGCATGTAAACTTACTGGCTGTAATTACTTTTAATAAGGAGGAAGCCTTTCAGCAACCTCAAACATGAGCCATCGCTCAGTGTTTGCGGTAAACGCTGAAAGGACTAAAACGCCACTGCATCGTTCTCTTATCCTGAGCTGAATTCAGGGTTAAATTGCGCCCCGTAGATGCTCAAAAAAAAATCCATTAGTTCATAAACAGTCTGTGATTGTCAACAGCGCCACAAATTTATATTTGTATCGACGTTTTCTCTCCCTGCATTCGAATGTAGTCTGATTTTCTGCAGGTTTATCATTGGACAATTTTTCAAGTCGAAACTGTGTACTGTGGTGATTAAACACATAACAGCTTGTATATTAATCTTTATAATTAATATAATTGATTTTCAGTCGCATCCAGGATTGATTTTGGAATGAATTTCTGATTTTAGTTTAAATGTCTGTTACTTTCTGCATTACCCACAATGCCATGTGACTCTCTCTCTCTCTCTCTCTCTCTCTCTCTCTCTCCCCCGAAGAGAGCAATGCGGCAGCACTTTAGTCCTTTTAATCTTTGGAGTCCAGCTTTCTCACTTCCTCATCTGTACACTTGCACTAAAGAGATAAAAACAAAAATCTGTCAGTTTGTTCAAGGAGGAACAGCCAAATAAACACACGTTGTAATATTAAGTATTGTAATTTAGACCAGGGGTTCTCAACCTTTTCTACTTTCAGGCCCACCTATTCATACTTGTAACGAGTTGGGGCCCATTAAAAGGATCCCCAATTATTTTGGCTCATCTATTCTATTAGAATCTAATAATGTACTATCAAGTGTATTAATGGGATGCAACATCACTCCCTGTTATAGATGACTTGCTTCAACATACTTACTTGCTTAGGGGCTCCCACGTCTTAAGACGCATGAAGCAGCCAAGGTTGTCCAGCTGTTTGTCTGCGGCTAGCCGCAACGCATCTCTCCATCCCTTGCCAACTGACCGGAGGTCCCTCTCGACCGTCTGATGCCAGTTCATCTTTGGACATCCCCTCCACTGCTGCCTATGGGGGGTTCCCTTGGAGAACTTGGGTGGCAAGCCTTTCTGGCAGAAGTCTTAGCCGAAGTTTGCATATGATTGTTGACACTGGCTGTTGACTTGTTCGGGATCTTACTTCCTTGTTTGAGATAAGGTCACTCCATCTAATACCCAGGATTTTTCAGATGCCTTTGGTGTTGAAAGCATCAAGTTTCCTTTCTTGGCTGGTCTTCAAGTGCCAGGTCTCGCAGCCGTATAAGAGGGTTGTAGAATTGCATCTTTGTTTTTCTTGAGAGTTTCTTACTTCGCCAGATTTTTCCCAGTTGGTTAAATGCAGCTGAGACGTTGCCCACTCTACAGTCTAGTTCTTTGGCCATGTCCCCCTTGCTGTTTATGGAGCTTCCGAGGTAAATGAAATTGTCCATCATTTCCAAGCTCATTCTGGTCAGTGTACACACTCATTGGTGTTGGGTGTGTTCCTGTCAGCATGTTCTTGTTTTTTTTTTTGGCACTGATCTTGATGCCAATGCTAGCTGCTGATCCATCTGTATGCTAGCATATCTGTAGCCACTTATCCTGTACAGGGTTGCAGGCAAGCTGGAGCTGATCCCAGCTGAGAGGTGGAGTATACCCGGGACAAGTCGCCAGATCATCGCAGGGCTGACGCATTGAGACAAACAACCATTCATATTCACACCTACAGTCAATTTAGAGCCACCAGTTAACCTAACCTGCATGTCTTTGGACTGTCGGGGAAACCGGAGCACCCGGAAGAAACCCACGCAGACATGGGGAGAACATGCAAACTCCACACAGAAAGGTTGTCGGCCACTGAGCTCGAACCCAGGACCTTCTTGCTGTGAGGCGACAGTGCTAACCACTACACCACCATGCTGCCCTGCTAGCTGCTGATGTACCAGTCCTATCCACAAGGGTCTGTAGGTTGTGTGTGGTCTCTGCTCATGCAGCAATGTCATCTGCAAAGTCCAGGTCAGATAGTTTTTGTCCTTCATTGCTTGCTTGAGCACCCAGTCAATGGCCAGAGCAAAGATCGGCGACAGCACACATCCCTGGCGGACCCCAGTTACCACCTCAAACCAACTACTGTACCCATCTTCAGTCCTAACGCAGCACTTAGAATTAGCTGAGATGACTTTGGGTGGTATGCCGTACATCTGCATGATGTTCTATAGTGAGGGTCTGTGAATCCTATCCAAGGCCTTGGTGAAGTCAATGAAACTGATTGCGAGTGGGGTTTGGAATTCATTGCTTTTCTCTATGATGCGGCACAGAGTAAACATCTG